>NC_037672.1:87217382-87517382 GCF_003255815.1 Theropithecus gelada | reverse complement strand
GGAGGAAGCTTCATTCTGCAACAAATAAACAGCTGGAGGTGCCTGAGGTCCTGATCTCAAACCCCTTACATGTCTAATTGGCTGTGTGACCTCAGAGAAGAAATAAACGAAGGGCTTCAGTTTTGCTTTACCTCATCAGAAAACACTAAGGTAAAAAATCAAGTATGCATTGTTTTCTTCAGTTGTTCCTTTATCAAATATTGAGTGCCTACTATATTTGAGTTTATAGCTCAGCTGGGAAGACAAGCAAAAATGTGAAATCACAACCTAGATAAATGCTAAGAAAGGGAGGTTAGGAGTGCATACAATGGGAATTTGAGCTAGTTAGGTATTCAGGGAAGACTTCTCTAAGGAAGGACCCTTCATGCTGTCGTCTTAAAGACTGAAAGATGGGGTGCAGAGTGGCGTGTGATGGGCTGTAAGGTAGACAGGGCCAGCATGTGCCCACTCAGAGCCTTCCAGACCATGGTAAATGTTTGGTCTTTATTCCAAAGCAGTGACTGAGGAGCATGTTTTAAGTGTGTGTGTGGGAGGGCAGGGGTGTGACTGTTTATCCACGTAAGAGCCCCTGGTGACAGATGTCATGATAAAAAGTGAGTCTCGGCCAGGCACTGTGGCTCATGCCTCTAATCCCAACATGTTGGGAAGCTGAGGCAAGAGGATCTCTTGAGCCCAGGAGTTTCAGACCAGCCTGGCAACATGATGAAACCCTGCCTCTGCAAATAATACAACAATTAGCTGGGAGTGGTGGCATGCGTCTGTTGTTCCAGGTACTCAGGAGGCTGAGGTGGGAGGATTGCTTGAGCCCAGAATGTCAAGGCTGCAGTAGGCAGAGATCATACCACTGCACTCCAGCTTGGGCAACAGAGTGAGACCCGTCTCAAAAAAAAAAAAAAAAAAGAAAGAAAAAAGTGAATCTGTATAGTTCTTTGAGAGTCTAATGTTAAAGACAGTTTTGGTTTATCAGCTCCTTGGGTATGTTATTTGGTTCACAATCCATCCACAGAGAAGGGTATGTTATTTGGTTCACAATCCATCCACAGAGAACCAGAGCTGAATTGTAATTAGTATATAGGTCATCTCTAGCCACACATTGTAAAGGATGATACAATATTTATTAAAAATATGGATAGACAACTAGATAGTTATGTACATTAGCTGGAAGGATGCATATCAAAATGTTGTCTCCTGGTTAAGGGATTTGTTGGTGACTTTTGATTTTCTGTTTTGGTATATTTTATATTTTTCAAGTTTTCTGGAAGTAATTTTTTTAAGAACTCCCTAAAAATATAACTGAGTGTCAGAATCACCTTCAAGTCACCAGGCATGCATGCCCTTTTTATTTGGGAATTGAATAGTATGGGATCAGGTTACTGTAAGGCAGGGGCTTCAAAAGAATAAAAAACACAGGTGTGCTATAGACCAAATTATGTCTTCCCCAAATTCATGTGTTGATGCCCTAACCCCCAATGTGGCTATATTTGGAGTAAGGAAGTAATTACAGATAAATAACGTCATAAAGGTGGAGCCGTGATGTGATAGGGTTAGTGTCTTTATAAGATACACCAGAGAGCTCTTTCTCTTTCTCCCCACCATGTGAGGATGCATGAGGAGGCACCATCCATGTACCTGAAAGCAGGCCCTCGGTAGAAACCCAATTAGTCAGCACCCTGATCTTGAACTTCCCAGCCTCTAGAACTGTGAGAAATAAATGTCTGATTTTTAAGCTGCAGAGTCTAAGGCCTTTTTAAAAAGCAGCCCAACAGACCAAGAGAGATGGTTAAATTCCATGGCCACAGTTTTTTCTGAAAAGATGCCACAGAGAAATGTATGCTGCACGTTGTTCAATTTTATTACATTTCATGTTCCTTTTGTGATTAAAAAACAAAAACATGCTACCATCTAACGCCTACCAAAAAATCAACAGATCCTCATAAGAAGCATTTGAAGTATGGGAGCATGTCCAAATGTACATTTATGTGCATGTAATGCTTGGAGAGGCATAAATACTGGCCCCAAATAAAATTTGAGCCAAGTTTTATGCACAGAGACCGAAAGAGGATTTTTGCACTGTGCTGTGTGCTGAAGGGTCTACAGGCTTCTGAGAGTCAGAGAACTTCTTTGTTCTATGAGAAGGGCAACATTACAGGGGCTTCAGAGATGGCAAGAGGCTCTTCCCGAGGCAGAAACTTCCCCGTGGTGCTTTGTGGAGTGTATGGATAGAGGAGCATAGAGGTCAGAGGAAATAGTATATACAAACATCCTGGGGCCAGAAGCAGTGTGAGATATTTGAAAGATTCTAAATTGTCTGATATTGTTGGTGTATTTGTGGGGCATGGGAGCGGGGTGGGGTAGTGAGGAGGGGCGAGAGGATGGCCGGAGTAGAGGGACGTGGAGCACAAAGGAGGTGAGGTTGGAGAGATAAACAGGGGTGGGACCATGCAGGGCCTGTATACTGCGCTTGGAAGTCCAGACTCTGCTGCGTGGGCAATGGCATCGCAGGTTTGCTGGCAGGTGGCAGAATCAGAGCGGTAAACAGGTCTTCAGATCTTAGCCGTGATTCCTCCATTTCCATCCAACATAGTTCTCTTTATCTATTATGTAACTTCGCAGGGAGGTGTCTGGCCTCAGAAGCCTGGGGTGACTGCCAGACATGGGGATACACCTGGGTGAGTTTTCTAACCCTCCCCACTACCTTGTCCTCAGGCAGAGCCATAGAGGGACAGGCCATCTTCTCTTTCCTTTTTAATTCTGTCATTCTCCCACACACCCAGAATCCCTGCTGCTCACTTTCCTGAAACCATGCAGCTCCTCTCTGAGTGGCATGCACCAATTTGGGGTTTGCTGGGTAGGAAACTGTACAAACTCTGAGGTGGGCCTGACGCAAGGTGAAGGGAGGTTGTGTAGTGCACAGCCTGGAGGAGGAGCTGGGATGCCTGTCTCCCTGGAGCCGGTGGAGGATGCTGAAGAATGGCATCTGAAGCTGCCCTGAGAATGTTTGGGGATCATGAGAGGTTTATGAGCTCCACACACCTCCAGTAAAGAGCAACACAGAAGATGGGCTTTTGTGTGTTGGACAACGAGGATGGTGGGAGGCCAGGAGGCTGTTCTGAAGGAGAGTGGTACCCCAAAGACTCATCACATACATTGGAGGTGTAATCTTACCTCCATGTCTCTGTGCCATAGACACCCCCCAACCCTCCAATACACCAGGCATGATCCTATAACCAGCTCCCCGCTTCACCTTCTGATGCCAGACTGGCAGAAGCAGTAATAGGAGGCTGCCCACCATAAGGAATCCATGTGGTGTGAAAAACTCCAGCCCCACTGCTAGGCTATCGGGTGCCTGTGCAAACCAGATAGGCACCCCCACCTTGAGCCACTTTGTAGCCAACTGCTGCAAACAACCTGCATCACCACATTTGCCTATCCCCAATGCTCCCCAACTGTGTTAGCCTTACTTTGCAAGTCCTCTGTCCAAAAGAGACCCTCTCAGAGGAGCATCCTGTGGACAGAGAGATCCAAGATTAAAACACATTTTTTAAAGGGCATTGTCAAGACTGCATGGGGAGAAATTGCATGAAAGACAATAAAAGCCCAAATCAAAGATGCAGGTGCCACTGGCTCTCTGTCTCTGTCAGACAGGTATCCGAGCCTCAGAATGAGGCCCTGGATGCGTCCATGGGACACACTCTGTACGTGCCACAGATGGTTCTCACTTCATACATATTTCATCTGTTTGAGTGTATGTGGTTTGGGGCAAATAAAAGCAAAGCGATTTTTGTGTCTCCAGCTCTGTCTTCAATATTTACAGATTGTATTTCCACCAGAGCCTCTGAGATGTAAGTAAATGCAAACGATCCCCGCCAATGAGTGTTTGAGTTCTCTGTGGAGAGGGGGGCTCAAGGTTGTAGATTCCCATTAGCAAATTGGCATCTCATCCTCTCTTCTCCCCAATGGGCCCTCGTATGAAGCTGAAATGCCAAGTTATTTCCCCAGAGAAATGTTTCCCTCACATAGTGTCACACGTCCTCAACTGTAACCGACTATCTCTCTGCCAGCCTCCGTCTACGGTAACTGACATCAGATGAGCACATCACATGCAAAAGTGCTGTTACCATAAATCTTTCAAAAGATTAAAGGGAGGCACAGAATCAGGCACCAAAGCAGGGAATAGAAAGTGTGGTGAATGACAAAGACAAAGGCTGTTGTGATTTTCTGTAAGATTAAGAAACTATCAGAAATGACCAGAAGTCCTGTAATCTGCCTGGGCCTATCCCATGCAGACCTGCTGACAGTGCTTATCAGTGCCTTCTGGTCTCCCAAGGAGATTTTTTGAAAAGAAGCTGAATAGAAATAGTCATTGCAAATATCTTTATTTCCAAGTATATCTCCTCTGAACATGTCAGATCTCATTCTGCCACCTCATTCCTTAAAAACCTCTGATGGTTCTCAGTGTTCACAGAAAGAAAAGCACAAATTTTTTAGCATGCAAATCCTTTACCTAACATCTCATCATACTTTCCTGGGCTTCTTATCAGCTGCTCACTTGTGTGTGAATTATATTTGACCACTTGGGACTCTCATGTGTTGTAATACCACGTCTTCACTTATGCTGTTCCTCTGTTGGAATGCTGTTCCATGCATTCTGTGCCTGGCCTCCTCTGACCCATTCTTCACATCCAGCCCCCTCTAGGAGAAACCACTGCAGGAGAACTCATGCTTGCCTATGCATGTTACAAAAGTCTTTATTAATTCCTCTATTATAACACCATTAGACAGTATTGTTACTATTTGCCCACCCTTCTCAGTTCCAGTCTTGATATCTGACCGTATTCATCGAAGTCCTGGCACGTAGTAGAGGATGAATGAGCATTTGCTGGGCTGAATGGAATGTAATGTTAAAGAAGAGATGTAATATCAAATCCATAAGTGATTGATAAGACCCAAGAGTATGTTCTGACAAGATTTAGAATAGGCTTATAAAGTGTATTAGTCTGTTTTCACATTGCTAATAAAGACATACCTGAGACTGGGTTATTTATTTATTTATTTATTTTATTTTATTTCCATAGGTTATTGGGGAACAGGTGGCGTTTGATTACATGAAAAAGTTAGTGGTGATTTGTGAGATTTTGGTGCACCCATCACCCAAGCAGAATGCATTGCACCCTATTTATACTGTTTTATCCCTCACCCCCTTCCTACCCTTTCCCCAAATCCCCAAAGTCCATTGTGTTATTCTTATGTCTTTGGATCCTCATAGCTTAGCTCCCACTTACAAGTGAGAACATATGATGTTTGGTTTTCCATTCCTGAGTTACTTCACTTAGAATAGTAGTCTCCAATCTCATCCAGGTCACTGTGAATGCCATTCATTCATTTCTTTTTATGGTTGAGTAATATTCCATCATATATATACATATATATATGATGAAATATATATGTGACAGAATATATATGATGGTATATATATGTGCATACACACACACACATACACACACACACACACACATATATATATATCTCACAGTTTCTTTATCCACTTGTTGACTGATGGGCATTTGGTTTGGCTCCACGTTCTTGCAGTTGCAAGTTGTGCTGCTATAAACATGTGTGTGCAAGTACCTTTTTTGTATAATGACTTCTTTTCTTCCAGGTAGATACCTAGTAGTGGGATTGCTGGATCAAATGGCAGTTCTACTTTTAGTTCTTTAAGGCATCTCCACACTGTTTTCCATAGTGATTGTACTAGTTTACATTCCCACCAGCGGTGTAGAAGTGTTTCCTGTTCACCACATCAGTGCCAGCATCTACTATTTTTTCATTTTTTGATTACAGCCATTCTTGCAGGAGTAAGGTGGGATTGAATTGTGGTTTTGATTTGCATTTCCCTTGTCATTAGTGATGTTGAGCATTTTTTCATGTTTATTGGCCGTTTGCATATCTTCTTTTGAGAATTCTCTATTCATGTTCTTAGCCCACTTTTTGATGGGATTATTTGTTTTTTTCTTGCTGATTTATTTGAGTTCCTCGTAGATTCTGGATATTAGTCCTTTGTCAGATGTATAGATTGTGAAGATTTTCTCCCAGTCTGAGGGTTGTCTGTTTACTCTGCTGACTGTTCCTTTTGCTGTGCAAAAGCTCTTTAGTTTAATTAAGTCCCAGCTATTTATCTTTGTTTTTTGTTTACTTTGTCAAAGATCGGTTGGCTGTAAGTAATTGGATTTATTTCTAGGTTTTCTATTCTGTTCCATTGTTCTATATGCCTATTTTTGTACCAGTACCATGCTGTTTTGGTGATTATGGTTTTATAGTACAGTTTGAAATCAGGTAGTGTGATGCCTCCAGATTTGTTCTTTTTGCTTATTGAGACTGGGTAATTTATAAAGGAAAGAGGTTTAACTGACTCACAGTTTCCACATGGCTGGAGAAGCCTCACAATCATGGCAGAAGGAAAATGAAAAGCAAAGTCACATAAGGACTTGAATTGAGATGATGATGCAGGAAATGAGTATGACCATGAACAATAGGGAAGTAACAAGAAATTGCCAAATTGGGAGGAAAGATGGTGCCTTTGATTGTAGACACAGTTAGTTTGAAGAAGACAGATAGCCAGGTTGTTATTTGGCAGTAGGAAAGCAGATTAGTGAAGTGTTAATAGTTAGAAGCACAGGCACTGTGCTTAGGCAAGCTACCTAACTGCCACAAACCTCAATTTCCCCTTCCATAGGGATCTGTGTAAGGATTACTTGAGGTAATGCATGCACAGTATTGAACATGGAGTTTGAGAAACAGGAAGAGTGCTAGATTGGTGGGACTATACATTTTATTGGAGAGAGAGGGCAGAGCCCAGGAATGTGCCTTTTCCATGGTTATCTTCCTTGGCTCAGCAGGTGTTGCCTGGTGATCCCTGGAAATGCTGCCTACAACTTCCATCATACAATTATCCGATGGATCTTGGGCTTGCCCATTTGAACAGTGCACTTGACTTTTGGCACCTTCACCTCCACAGTCAAGGGAAGGGTCTGGTCTGCCTCATGGTGCAATGGGCATGGGATTTTTGGGCTTCCAGAAAGAGGAAGACACCAGCACCCTTCATTTCAGTCCACTGTGATTACAGAGCTGTTAAAACTTCTTCTGTGTATCATCAAATTACACTGTCTTCACGGGGAGTGACTGAATGTTCTATGCAAAGTGAGAATTTGAGAGAGGAGACCCTCAAACCACAACCACCATCATCACCACAAGGTCACAAAAACACTCCCTGTTCTTATCATACAGCAATATTATCTGATGCCAGAGAATTTCATAAACAAACTTGAATGGGCAATAAAAAGAAGCCCCCACACTAGGCAGGCAATCAAAGTTCTACATCTTAAAAGCCCCAATGAATTACATACAGAGTAACCAGGTTTGTCCTCATAAAAGTCATTCTGCTATCCTCAAATTCATCATAAAAAGATCTATATTAAAAATCACATGATGATGTCCATAAAATATTGAAGAAAAAAAATGCAATATTGATTCTCCCAGGGCCTAAGGCAACCCTGTCTTCAAGGCAGAGTTTCCATGAATGTCAGCATAAGTAAGGGTCTCCATCAATTAGTTATTTAATAAAACTGAGGAGTAGCTGAAACCATATACTTGTATATATGTTTAACTCTTTGGAAGCTGAAGAATGATCAGAAAACATAGGTGATAGTTTTACTATTCTGTTAATACTGTCTTAATTTTGGTCCACCCCAACCCCAAACAGGTCTTACAGGATTAAAGTCTTACTAGCCTAAATATTTATTTTATCCACACAGGCTTGAGTTATTTTTTCAAAATAAGACATTAGCTGTCTTGGACATTTCTTATTGCCACAATCAGCTGGTTTTCCCTCTTGCTTTCTCTGTTTGTTCCCTTCCTTAAAGCCAAAGAGTTTGAATTTCGTTCCCCAGACCTGGGAGAGGTCTTGTACACTGGTAAATTGACACTGAACATGAAAGACATGAAAGCTACCTTAATGGCCTCAACATGCCGACCTTAAGAAGAGCTGCTGGGAAAGCTGTGGCGCACCCTGTCTGTCACTGGCAGGAGTGGCCTCATGGGATATGGTTTCCAGGCTAATGCAAACAAGCATGGTAGAAATGATGACACCATGGGGCCTGAGCAAAAGCCTCAGCCTTATGGAATATTCCTTGTGGCACATGAGCCAGAACGTGATATTTCATGGCAGGTGAAGACATTGGGGCCTAAAGACTTACAATGATCTGTCAAATATCAAAGCTCAACTTCTTAAAGGCTTCATTCTGTAATCTATAAAAGGGGGGCAGCAAAATAAGGATGAAATGAGATAACCTGGAAAGCTATGGACTTCTTTCCACGTTCAATTGTTGCCTAGCCCTGCCTGCCTCTCTGAGCAGTGGTGAAGACACATTTCTATCCCAGTCCCATCCTCTCCTCTCCTGAGTCTTTCAGTGCTGCTCACCATCTCTCCTGCACCTCCTCTCACTTCTCCTCCAAGAAGCTGCAATGAGGAAGATGTCCATGTGGCAGAGTTTGGGTGGAGACTCACTGTTCTGGTGGCCAATGAGACTAGACTGAACCCTCTGGCCCCTGCCAGGGCCTCTCTATTATCATGGGAGCGCTGGGCTACCTGCTCAAAGAGGATGGCATGCAGGGGAGGAAGGAGGCATGGCCGTGCCTGGACACCCTCTCAGGGCTCACCTGGAGGAGAAGGCCTCCTCAGCGTTCCCCTCCCCACCACCCTTCTTTGTTTTACACTCTCCCTTAAAACCAGAAGCCCTCCATCTTTCTTCCTCAAGCAGGGGAAGTAGCCTGGCAAGGATAAGAATGAGGTTCTGAGTCAGGGGAGACTGAGAGCAGTGGAGGGAGGATGACAGGTTTATTCCATCAATGTTGGGGGCTGACTCTATGAAGAGGAGGCCTGTGCCTCAGAGCCACGGGTATGGTGATTTATAGAAACTTTGGTTTCTATAAATGAGGTGGGGTTTCTGGAGTGGCTCATGTGTGCCACAGATCAAAGCTCACACAATTGCCACCACCTCCTGACTGACCCTTGACCTCTGGTTTGCAAGGCCAGGACAGCCTCCCCCTCCTTCCTGACCAGCAGCAGGGACACTCCCTGAGGGCTGGTGCCTCCACACTGGTGACAGCCTCATCTCCAGCCTGCAGGAGCAGGGAGGTTTTTCAGTAATGAGAAACGTTCACATACCCTAAGTCCCAGGGGACAAGGTGGGAGACCCCTCTCTTGAGGTCTATCTTAGTTTGTGACGATAACTCAGATCCAGGGGGAGAAACAGATTGGTCACTTCATCCCTATCCTTACCTTGGCATGGGAAACCACTACTCACAGTGTCCAACATTGGCCTGGGCATGCCTCACCCCTGTCCCAGCTGTCTCAGGCCATATCCTCTTGATCATGCACTGGCAGACCCTCCCCTCCAAGTATGTCTTTTTTTTAGTTTTTAATTTTATTAGTTTTGAATCCCCCAAATGGTCTTTATCCTCCAAGTATGTCTGTCAAGTCCTGCCACCCAGCCTCTGTTGGGGAAATGACAAACAGTAAGTTTCTGCCTTGTGACTTGCCTAAAGGGCCATAAGCAACTCCATCATGCTTGGGTTAGGCTGAGTGGAAACAGAACAAAATATTGGGGTTTGGTGTTACTGAAGAAAATCTATGTCCTGGAGCTGATGTATCTTGTCTGACTACTTTCCCAGAGGGTCTTTCTGGGTGTCATCAGTGGGACCTGGGCTTCCGAAAATGGGTGGGGAGAAACTCATATTTTGTCCTTGTCATTTTTCCCCAGAGTTATTGTCACCCAGACAGACTAGAATGAGGAGAGAAGGCAAGACAAAGAGAGAAAATTAGTGTGGGCCATGAGGCAGGAGTTTATCATTCCTGGGGCATAGGATGGGGCCTTCCTCGTCTCCTGTCTCTGGGATGCCCTCTGCATCTCTATCTGCATTCTCTCTGGCTTCTGACCTTTACAACCTACACAAGCATGCTCTAAAGTTAAGAAAACAAGGGAAACAAGGGAAGGAGATAAGTAAAGAAAAAACTACATCCATAAAAGAACTGTCATTCTGGGATCTGAAGAGAGAGTGTTAAGACATCCCTAGTAATTAAACTTATTTTGACTGGAATTTATTTATTTATGTATCCACTTCTTACGATGTTAATTATCAGCTTCCAACAAAAGATGCAGATATAAGAAAATTAAATAATTTAATAAGAATTAAGTGTGAATCTAATATGTACAAAGTACTGGGTTGCATGGAGTTCAGCTTTGTGCAGAGAGCAGGAGCTTTGGAATACCTTTTAGCTGCGTAACTTGAGACAGTTAATCTTTGAGCTTCAATTCCTCTTCTGTAAAACGGAGTTAATAATTGTAGAACATACCTCGCAGACTTGTGTTATGGGTTTAAATAATATATGTTGAAGGGGCTTAACAGTCTCTGACGATTCAGTGAGCACTTAATACACAGTAACTATTGCTGTGATTATTCATTTCTGTGCTAAGAAAGAAAATGATGGTGGGGACATTGTCCCTGTTTGAAGGAGACAGAGGTAGGGAAGGACTTGATGTGTTTGGGGACGAGTACACAGGTTGCTAAGTGACTAGTGCGTACACAAGGGGAAAAAGGAAGCCAGGCTGCAGAAGCCTTAACTACGAATTTATCCTATGGGCAATAAGAAGCCACTTGGCAATCGAAAAAGACCACTCTGGTGGAGGATGGATCGAAGTAGGAAGAGATGGGAGCCAGGAAACAGTCATGGGCCTATTGAAAGACGTGAGGTAGAGAGAGAGAAATAACCTTCACTGGGGCCTTGGAGTGGAGAGGGAGAGTGGGGCAGATTCCAAGGCCTCTGGCTTGTGTTACTTGGGTGGTTCCACTAGAATGCCAGCTCCATCAGGGCAGGGGACTTGTTTTGTATGTTGATGCAGCTCCAGCACCTAGAACAGTGCCTGGCACATAGTAAGAGCCCCATAAATATTTGTTGAACAAATGGATGGTGGTGAACCGACACTAGGAAGGAAATAATACAGAACAGCAAATCTGGGAATGAAGATAATACTTTTATTCTAGATATGCTGAATGTAAGCAGCCTAGGGGATATTCAAGTGAAAATGTCTCATGTGGAACATGGAAATTTGGGCCTGATACTCAGGACAGAACTTTGGGCTGGAGTAGAATTTTGACCATGTTGGTTTATAAGATGGCTGAAATCATGAGATGGTTCAGATCAACCTGTGAAATTGTGGAACAAGAGAGGAAAAGGTCGAAAATAGAGACAGGTGAAAATCCACATTTGTGGTGGGAGGCACAGATTTAAGAAGATGAGCCAAGAGATGGAGAGAAGATAAAGAGCAGTTAAGACAGTAGCACGGCCGGGTGCAGTGGCTCATGCCTGTAATCCCAGCACTTTGGGAGGCCGAGGCAGGTGATCACCTGAGGTCAGGAGTTTGAGACCAGCCTGGCCAACATGGAGAAACCCCGTCTCTACTAAAAGTACAAAATTTAGGCAGGTGTGGTGGTGGGCGCCTGTAATCCAAGCTACTCGGGAGGCTGAGGCAGAAGAATCACTTGAACCTGGGAGAAGGAGGTTGCAGTGAGCCAGGATCACACCACTGCACTCCAGCCTGGGTAACAGAGTGAGACTGTCTCAAAAAAAAAAAAGAAAAGAAAAAAAGACAGTTGCAGACAAGCTCTGCAAGGTAACTTCAAAAAAGCAGTAACATGACCAGCTGCTGCAGAGGACTTAAGTAGACAGAGCATCACAAAGGCCTACTTAACGTGGCAGCGAGCATCATGAGAGAGCCTGGAGAACAGTAGGGATGAAAACTTTCTTGCAACCCCCATCCCCTTCCATCAGAATGGCTTTCTCACTATTTTTCACTTTCTTATCCAAATAATTAGCAAATAATCACAAATAATTCTAATTAAATGCAAACTCAAATAGGCACATTTATGCAATACTGAGCAGTGACTTCTTCCTCAATTTTTCATGCTTACAATAGTGTCACCAATTTAAACATCAGGTTAAAAAACAGAAATGTTCAGGTTCTAATGATACCATTCCCTTTCCCGCTTTGCTTCCATGTGATATTTTAGGTTATTCTTGTAGCTATTAATAGTGCTCTGATCCACACAATTTGGGAGCAGAATGTCGCCTCAGAGGACTTTACATTGGGTGTGCACTTGCCTCTATTTCTATGAAAATTTCATGTTTCTTAAATGTCATTTTTTGAACTTTAGATATGCGAACTTAATGTGAGGCTCCAAACCACAATGATTTCTTTTTACAGCCATGATAGATTTGTTTAAATTATTGGTCAGCTCTGACAGTTGTATTAAAATCTTAAAAAAAAAAAATGATAGAAACCAGAACATGCTATCTAAAGTATACATCCTCTCCTGTTGTTTTGGAAAGCCAGTGGCACATACTTCATATGCAAGACCCTCATTCTTGGGACCATTACATATGGATCGTCAAGTGCTGGTTATGCATTTTTATATAAACTCGATCTTCCATAGCTCAGCTGCTTTGCCGAGGCACAGTCCTGAGGAAGGTTGCTCGGATTCTCAGTTTAGCATAACATTTGAGTGATACAGCACAGTATTCCTGTTCATATAAATATTTTAGGTTGAAAAAACCCCTTTTGTTATTTTTCTCTCTGCCTAAGAAATACTTTCATGAACTCTTCCCATAACAGAGCAGTTCGCTGACTTCAGTAACCCTGCAGCTAGACAAGGAAACAGCCTCTTGGCACTGCTGATTTTCCACAACTAAAACATTGAGAGAATATGCAGAACCACACCACTTTTAGGTGACTAGAGAGTTCCTTATTTTCTTTAAACTCTACATCCTTTCTCCTTCCCAGTTGTGGATGTGGGAAAAATTAACACTGGAGTTAATAAGGAAGAAGGTATATGATCACACTATTAACCTCAGAGGGCCTACTTTGGAAGTTTCCAATTTCCTTTCCATTTGTGGTTGGAGTGTGACCTGTAATCTGGATTTTCATCCAAGAATTACTTCTATGAAGGTGTCTGTGACTAATTCCAGCCACAAGTTCTCTTCTCGTCCTTCCTTGTCTTCCTTTCTGCAGTGTGTGTGTGTGTGTGAGAGAGAGACAGAGCGCCAGAGAAAAAGAGAGAAAGATTTATCTTTTTCCTTTATCCTCCCATGTTTTCTATTTGCTCGTTCATGTTTTGTCTCCCCTCATTTCTCTTGCTAACTTATAGAATACTACAGAACAAGGATTATATTTTTTTCTTTTGTTTTTCATTTCAAAGTACCTAGCCAGAGATAGAGTATCTAGGCATAAAAGAAGTGTTTAATCAGCACTCATGGATGAATTATGTGAGGACAAAAAACTAGATGTTAGGATCTGCTGTTGTACCCTTTCATCCTGAATAATGCATTTTGCTCTGCAATTAGCACCCCAACTTTCACTGGCGATCCATGAACTCACCAAAAATTTAGTGTGTGTTTGTGTGTGTGAGAAAATATGTGTGGGTGTATGGTGTGTGCATGTGCCCAGTCTGCAGCCTGCATCAGATTCAAAGGGATTCAATCCTCAAGAGCTCAGGGAAGGAGATCTTTCCTTCCCCTTGGTGCTGGCAGATGAAAAGTACAAGGACTCAGCACTTTTTTCGAACCAGTCAAGGTCTTGCAGACATGAGGAAATGTATATTAGAAGTTTTAGAGGCCAGGTGTGGTGGCTCGCACCTGTAATCCAAGCACTTTGGGAGGCTGAGTTGGGAGGATTGCTTCAGGCCAGGAGTTTGAGACCATCTTGGGCAACATAGCCAGACCTGGTCTCTACAAAAAATAAAAAAAAAATTAGCTAGGTGTCATGGTGCACACCTGTAGTCCCAATTACTAGGGAGGCTGAGGAGGGAGGATCATTTGACCCCAGGAATTTGACCTTTCAGTGAGCAATGATTGCACCACTTCACTACAGCCGGGGCTACAAAGTGAGACCATGTTTCACAAACAAACAAGCAAATGAACAAAAGCCTTAGGGATGAGATGGGATGGGATAAGGAGGACTCTGAGTTGGCCAAAGATCAAAGTCCAATTTCACTTGAAGACTCTGGGGCCTAGTTACACACAGAGAACCTCTGTTGTTATCAAATACAACACAAGCCTGCAGTGTGTTCGGCATTGGTCTTCCTCCAGGACTTTGCCTCTAACGGCTATTTCAGTTCTGAGTCCTGACAACAATGATTTCTTTAATATATTCTGGCCATTAATGGCCGACAGGGAGGCAAACACTTAGTAATCAACATTATAGAGTAAGAAGAAGAGGAGCTGGAAGCAGAGGAGAAGAAAGAGAAAGATTTAAGAGAATAAAGACAGTAGAAAATGAAACTGGCTCTGAAGTATATTAATACAAAGGATTATGGCAATTGAATGGAAAGGCTCCTAAGGTTTCATAAAGGGAAAATTGTTCACTAAACTGGAAATAGAAAAGAAAGAGTAATTTTAAGTGCATGTTTCAGATAAATTATCTTAGTTCATTTAGTACCAATATTTTTAATGAACACTTAGGGCTGATATGAATCACTTCTCTGCTGACTCCATTAGGAAACCTATTGGGTGTGCAATTTGAGTGGGATTACAGAGAAAGATGTTGAGAGATCTGTGATTTAGAAGGCGGGCAGCTCTTCTCTGATAGGTTTGAGTGTCCTCTAGCTCCATGAAGAGAGGGCCTGAGAAGCTCAGCTGCAGAGGCAGCCTCTGGTTAAGAGAGGCGGCACTGGGTCCTTCAGAGAATGGCTGGCTCAGAGGAAATTTACACTGGTGATTCACTCATTGCCATGGTAACCACTTGAATGCAGAGGAGTGCATTTGTTCATTTTTATAATTATTCTATTATTTATACTGAGGCGTCTTTGAGAGGATGATATATATCTGGGGAGGAGTCAGGAAAGCTACCCCTTGGACAAAAGAGACAATTAACCACAAGATGCCCCTAATTGGAAATACATGTTAGCTAATCACCAGGGGCACAGTCTCTTTCCACCTGGCCCTGAGGGAAATCTTCAAGATCCAAGAAGATGTCCTGCTAGCCACAGAATAGGGAAATGGGCAAGTCTCACTTATCAAACTCAGTTCTCAGGAGTAGAATGACATTTCTTCTTCGTTACCAGATCTTTTTCTTTTTGATTCAGGGTTTTCTCATAGTGCATGGTTTATTATACTTAAACACCTAAAATATGCCACTACATGCAAAAGTAAGATGGCTTTTAAAAAACTCACCCTAGAAAACGTCTTGTTTGACCCTGAAGACATAATGGAAAAGTGAGGCTTAAAATGTAATCAATTTTGGTTTTTACAAATCTAGCAAAATAAATGAATAAATGAACGTGGTGGTACATACCTGTAGTCCCATTTACTAGGGAGGTTGAGGAGGCAGGATCAGTTGAGCCGAAGAATTTGATCTTGCATTGAGCAATGATTGCACCACTGCACACTAGCCTGGGCTACAGAGTGAGACCCTGTCTCACAAACAAACAAGCAATCAAACAAAAGCCTTAGGGATGAGATGGGATGGATAAGGAGGGCGCATAAGCAGGGAAATAAAAAAAAATCTTCCCAAATATTTAATACTTAGTGTAGATATTTTGATATACTCCACATTTTTGTTGCCTTGATTGTAAGGATTTAGAGTAAAAGGTATAGGAATGGGGGAAATTCCTAGGGAGAAATAGAAAGTGAGAGAAGGTTCCAATCAAGTGAGCAGAGATATGTTGTCAAGAATAGTTTTCTAAGAGAATTGATTATTACATAATTATATATAATCAATATGCATAACTGCATAATGTAATAATTTAACACATATGTAAAAGGTATTGCATATATAATACATAGGTACTGGGACTAATTTAAACATTTCAAAATGCAAGATATGGTTTATACAAGCAATGGAATACCTGAAGCTATAGCTGGTAAGAATGATGATGGAGGTAAAATTTGTCTACATGAAGTGGGGGTGCAGTGATTCACATTTGTAATCCCAGTACTTTGGGAGACTGAGGCAGAGAACCACTTGAGCCCAGGAATTCAAGACTGGCCTGGGTAACAGGGCAAAACTCTGTCTCTACAAAAAATTAGACAGATGTGGTAGCATGTGCCTGTAGTCCCAGTTACTTGGGAGGCTGAGGTGGAAGGATCACCTGAGCCTGCAGTGAGCTGTGATTAAGCCATTGGGCGACAAAGTGAGACCTTGTCTCAAAAAGAAAAAATTTTTGTTTGCATGAAATAATGCCTATGACGTACTGAGGTTTTAAAAAGTAAGAAACGAGGGGGGGAAAGAGCAGATTATAAAGAATATGTATCTTATAATCACATTTTGCTTTAAAATATTCCATTTCTTTATATATATCTATATGTCTATCTATGTTTGTACTTACAAAGAAAGAAAACCTGGAAGTAGAGTCACCAAAGGGTTAATAATCATCTCTGGTGATGGGATGGTGAGTAATTTTTCCGTTTTTCTGCCTTCATAGACTATGAGCAGAATAGTTATATGATCATAGTTGTATTCTATCTATAATTTATTAATCATCTATTATGTGTCAAACACTTTATTATGTTCTGTTCTCCTAGAGCTTGTGTTTTATGACTGGATATATCAGCCGGCATTCTTGGTTGCAAACAACAGAAACCATGCTGCCTAATTTAACTAGAATGTGATTTATTAAAGTATGGTTCTCTCCGGAATTGTTCCCCAGAATTGTTGGGAGAGTTGGAGAAATAGATTCAAGGCTAAACTTTCCAGAGCAACGCCCCAAATCACATAGCAGAACTGACCTGATGAGGCAGCCACCTTCATTGCTACTGCCGCTGCCAAGCAGGAAATGAAAGGAATTGACTAGTGTAGCTCCTACTGCTCCAGCACCAGTGCTACTTCTGAGCCAAGGACTTGTATTTGTAGCCCCCGCCGCTCCTGAAAGCTGAGCTCATCGGCTGCTACCTGCATTTGCAAAGATGGAGGCTGCATGCACATGTGGGACCCTGTGTGCAGACAGTCAAATGGTTGCCAGAACCTGGGTCACATGCCTGCCTCCTAGCTGCCGAAGCGGCTGGGAATTTGGGCTCTGAATTCTGCACTGATGAGGCTGAATTCATAATGTGGGAATTTCCCTCATCAGAGAAGCCTATTTAAATGGTAAGTGGCCAGGCGCGGTGGCTCACGCCTGGAATCCCAGCACTTTGGGAGGCCGAGGCGGGTGGATCACGAGGTCAGGAGTTCGAGACCAGCCTGACGAAAACGGTGAAAGTCCGTCTCTACTAAAAAAAAAAAAAAAAAAAAGCTGGGCGTGGTGGCAGGCGCCTGTAATTCCAGCTACTCAGGAGGCTGAGGCAGGATAATTGCTTGAATCCAGGAGGCAGAGATTGCAGTGAGCTGAGATCGAGCCACTGCACTCCAGCCTGGGCGATAGAGAGAGACCGTCTCTCAAAAAAAAAAAAAATAAGGATAAGTGATAACAAGGACCTGACAAAAGTGCTTGTAGGTTATTGATAGTAGTGAGAACTTGTTTTGAATACATGTAAAGGAAACCCAATACAAAGTAGGTTAAGGAAAAGAGGGAATTAATGGGCTCACAAAACCAAAATGTCCAGGTTCACACTGGCTCCTGCCATAACTGGATCCAGGGACTCAAATGATGTCATCAGGTATCAATCTCTTTCCGTCTTCAGGTTATTTTATGTGGATAGCATAATGGCCCCTTGGCAGCCTCACACACCAATACAATTTCATTAGCAGAAACAGAGAATTTCCCCAGGGCTCAGACAAAGAAAGCATCCATAAAGGAGCTTTGATTGGTTCAGTGTGGTCACATGACTATCCTTGAACCAATCATGTACTGGGGGACCTGGGTCACATTCCTGGGGTGTGATGGTGTCAACTCCACTTCTGAAATATGGAATTGGTTCCCCATAGCAAAAAAAAAAGACATATCCTGGCTCCACCACATACTAATTGTATCATCTTGGACAGGTCACAATTTCTCAGCCTCAGTTTTCTCATCAATAAAATGGGAATAATAAGGGTGTGGCTTCACAGGGTTGTTAAAACAAGGTTAATGTAAGAATTTATATTTGTAAAGCACAGAAAAAAAATCTGTCATGTAATTAGTGGTATATAAGTGTTTACTACTATAATTATATTCTGTTAGTCAGAAGAAAGGAGAAGAAATGACAGGCAAGGGAAACACATTTCTACTTCACCCTAGATCAAGCAGTTGAAAATGTGAGTCTGGAATTTTAAAAGAGGTTTTGGCTAGAGTCTGTGGAATGAGTAAGAGAGTAAAGTATATGACCTCTCAAGGGAGACAGTGTGAACATGGAAGAAGATGAATAGGGTGGAACATAACTAACTCCATAAGTAGATGAAATTTACAATACTGATGTTTTTCACATCATACCCCATTCAATGGAAATTCAACTTGCCAGTTTTAAACATGCTCTTTTTACTGTGTCACATTCTCACCATGAGTCTAAATCCTTTCTTGAGATTCTTCTGAACTCTATAAACTTTAAGGATTAAAAAAAAAAAAAAAAAACAGATTATTTGACCACATTGAAATTAAATATTTCAGTTCAAATAGAACAAACTATAATAAAGTTAACAGATGGGTGACAGACTGGAAATAAATGTAATACGTGATTAATTGATTGGGATTAGTATCTAGAATGCGAGGAACTCCAAAAATAAAAAAAGTAAAGGATGTGAATAGGAATACAGAATTATCGATCCCTTATCACAGAGATACCCACAAAGAGGCCCATAATGCAATCTTTACATGGATATTTCTAAAAGCAATGTAATAGCACAAATTTGTGCACAACCTAGATATTCATCAGTAAGGTTATAGATACTGTAAAATACTGCACAGTGAGGAAAATCTTTGAACTAGATGTACAAATAGCAACATGAACGAATCCTAAAACCACAGTGTTAGGTTTAAAAAAAAAAGATCTTGAAGTCAATGTCTTGGTAAATTAGAAATACAATATACATAAAATAACACAGTGGATTTAACAGGGATACAAGCATGTTTAAAAATATAAGTATATTAGAGTAGATGACTTTTGGGGAAGAAAGGAGAGAACTGAAAAGAGGAATAAATGGAAAAAGTCTTCCTTTCCATTATCTCCTCAGAGAGTGTACATGTGAGGATTTGTCAGATCTAGATATATCTAAAGGCTGAAAATTTGGGTGAAGTAATGTTTTTGGTTTTTTTAGTAGTGAATATGTGTGAAACCTGGAAACTCTTTCACATTTTGTATGCAATTACTTAGCACATCCCTTTTTTCTTCCTTCAAATTATATACAAAATCTACCTATGCCTTTCCACCTCCATTGCTACCACCTTGGTTCAATTGGTGGTCTTCTGTTGCTTTGTCTAAGGTAATTATCTCCTAAGAAGTTTTCTTACCAAGATGCACCACCAGCTCTCCCATTCCTAAACAAATCGCCAAACCGACGCCAAAATAATCTTTTAAAGATCTAGTTTGGATTATATCATTGTCTCATCTAAAAAGCCACCAGTGGTTTTCCATCTAACAGAATAAAACTCTCAAAGACGTATATCTCCAAGATGCTACATGATCTGTCACTGCCCCATCTCTCCAGCACACCTCTTAAGACCTCAAATCCCACCTCAGGGCCTTTGCCCTTGCCATTTCTTCTGTCTGGAACCTTAATCCCTTCTTAGGTGTCTTCTCATCAGAGAAGACTTCCCCGAACACTCTCTAAAACAGTGAAAGTGTTCAGGAAATGCCACCCCCAAATATTCCACTTTGGACTTCAAACTCAAGGTACTTGGGGAACAGCAAATGTCCTGAGGGGCTTTTCTCTGAATTTTATCCACCTAAAGACAGATCCTTCAAAAAGATCTCAATTGTCATGAGTCCCCTCCCCGGGAATCTCATCAACCAGGGAAGATTCAACTTGCCTCCCGGGAGACTTCATCCAGACAGACTTCACCTAGACAGACTTCATCACAAGATACCACCTGTTCTTCAGAAGGCCTATTCATCTTTTTCAGAAATTATTTCCTCTCCCCTAAGTTGCCTACATCCCCAACCTCTCTCCCCTGTGAAGAGGGTATGTAAGCATCTACATCTTAGTGGGTTGACGGATATTCATTTTTTCCCCCGTGATGCCCCCATGCATATGATACATCTTTATTCCTTTTTCCTGCTAATCTGCCTACTGTCAATTTATTTCAGACTCAATTACCAAACTCTTAAAGTGTAGAGGGAAAGTTTTCTCTTCCTTAGGACAGAAAATCCCCTTTTCTCCACCCAGATCTATTCCTCTTTATCCTATTTTATTTTTCTTCACGACATTTATTTGTTGCCAGTTACCTCTATCCCATTAGAAAGTAAGTACCTTCAGGATAGGGATGATGTTTTGGTGTCTATTCAATTTTTCAGTGCACTCAATAATAGTAGTTGAGAGGATAAAACAATGAATTAATTAATTAATTAAACAAGGGGAAAGAGACATAAGACAGGCAGACAGAGAAAGAAGAGAGGAACACTCTGGTGGACCCACTATGCTCGAAGGTTTTTCTTTGAAGTAGAAATGATTCTTGTGACAAATCTTTCATCCTTCTTCCCTTGCAGACTTCCTCCCTGGCTTTCTTTCAGGTTTGATGATTGACCAAGTAGCAGCTGTAATATGGGATGGAGGCATAGTCTGACTCTGCTCAGAGAGGGCCACCTCCCTGTGATATGGGTGACATTTTGATTTATTCCTCTGTAAGTCATTTTTTTCTGTACATGTTCACTCTTACATGCTCATATCTACCTTAGAAAAAAGAAAAATGGGATTAAAAAATGATACTTTATTAGATTGGCATTTTCCTCTGTGATATTCTTCCCCCAAACACATAACTTGAGTGTAATTGTGAGAAAAAATATTAGACAAATTCCAACTGAGGGATGCTCTACAAAATACCAGTAGTCTTTAAAACTATCGAGGTCATGAGAAACAGGGAAAGTCTAAGAAACATCACAATCTAGAGCAGCCTAAAGAGACATGAGCTTTAAATGTAACACGAGATGCTGGATGGGATCCTTGAACAGAAAAAGGATATTAATGGAAGAATGAGAACATTTGAAAAAGTGAGGACTTTAGTTAATGACATATTGATTTTGGTTCACCAATCATAAGAAATGTACCACACTAACATACAGTGCTAATAATAGGGAAACTGTAGGGTGGGGGGCAGTATATGGGAACTCTCTCTACAACATCTTCACAATATTACTGTACATCTAATGATGTTCTAAAATAAAAAGGTTATTTTAAAGAGTTGTTTTTGAAATGATAGTCCTCAAATTTATTAGTGCCGTACACAGGGGGTTGGAGGAAGGATTGCTTCTGGAGGTATGTCGGGTTTAGTAGAACATTTCATCACAATTCAGTACCTGCCTTTCCTTTCCTGTTACTGATGAGTAAGGCAGGTAGATAAAGCTTGTCGTTTCTCATGAAGGAAATCCCTGAGTTGTTTAATTAGCTCTGTATCAGATATAGCCTGAGGATTTACATGTTTTGCCATGTTTAGGTTTCAGCTTGGAACTCAATCCTGTTATTTTAAGATTTTTGGCCATTAACTGCAGGGGGGAAGCACGAAAAACACCTCTGTTTTTATAACAGTACGAGTCTTAACAAAAATAATTTACATGAACACAAGCCAAGGGACAAGTCTTGGAAGTCAGCAGTCCTGTGCAGAGACATGTCTGCGTGGCATTTCCTTATTTTAAGAAAATCTTTTTACATAGCCTATTTAAAGAAGGATAGTTTCCCTCTCTTTCTTCCTCTAAAAAATAATATACTTGAACACTGGGTCAGGTCTATTTTTAAGGGGCCACTGATAGAAATGAATTGCTTTTGGGTTTCAACTCTGAGTTCTGCCTTCCCCAAATTCTTCTCCAGCCCACATGCTTTTTTTTTTTTTCCCCCTAGGTGGGTAAAGTCTATTCGGCCTTTCAAGTATTCTCTATTTAAGAACGCAGGTACCTTTAGGTAGCTTCAAGAATTATTAATAAAATAATAATTAAAATAAGCCAGACAATTTACATGTGAAAAAATGGAAGTCAGGATGCCTAATTTTTAAGGAGGTCATGAGGGTACAGGGAAAATTGCATAAATTCAAGAAAAGGGAGCGTGAATTAAGGCTAATGGAAAATGGCTGCTTATTATGAAAAACAAATGGGAAGATGTATTGCTTGAGAGTAAGAATTTCAAGAAGTGAGAAAATTGACTTATTGGGAGGAGTTGCAGATTTACATTGCAAGAGGAAAATATACAGGAATTGCAAAAATTAAGTCTATTTTGTAATAAGTCTACCACGAGATATAGTAAATAAGGTGTGTGTATATATTCTCTAAGTATATGTTCTCTATAAACACATATATATTCTACATACACATTGCATGTTAGATCATATTGGGTGCTAGATCTCTTTCTCATGAAAGCATAAAACAAATGTTATAAATGAAACACCTCTGCACTCATCACACAATTTAAGTGAGAGAATATTTCAATATATTTGAATCCTGTGTATTCCTCCTTAATCACATCCCTCATCCTTTTACCGGTGGTAATCATTATTCTAAATTTTATAGTTATTTGTTCCTGTTTTCTTTACAGCTATTACCACACAAAAATATATCTCTGAACAATATATTTTCAGTTTTGTTTGTTTTTGAATTTATATAAATGGAATTAGACTGAATAACTATTTCTGTGACTTTTTGAAACTCAAGGGTATAAGCATTTATTTTACATGTTATATTATGATAAGATGCTTTAAAATGTTCATGTTTATGGCTTTTAAAAATGATCTTATTAACAGTTCCACATTTAGTTACTTAGTAATTAGAAAAGATGGCCTATATAATACTCATTTTTTGAAACTGTTGATATGTTCTTAATGGTCTTTTACGGAGCTAATATTCATATACGTTCTCTGAGAGATTGAAAAGAATTTGAATTCTTGAAATATTGAATGCAGTGCTGTATATAGGTCCATTAGATCATGCTTGTTGATTATGTTACTAAAATGCTATATAGACTTTCTAAACTTTCCGGTCTGCCTGATCTATCAACCATTGAAATAGGTATGTAAAACTTTTCCGATATGGTTGTCTTATCATTTTCTTCTTGTAGTTCTATCAATTTCTGTTTTTTACATTTTAAAGCTGTATTATTAGGTGCATATAAGTTTAGAGGCATTGTCTTTTCTTAATTAAATTATACTTTATTATCATGTAATGGATAATTTTTTTTCCGCCAGTAATAAATTTTGCTTTAAAGGCTACTTTATGGACATTAATGAAACTAAACTAGATTTATTTATTTATTTGAGACAGAGTCTTGCTCTGTCGCCCCAGGCTGGAGTGCAGTGGCATGATCTCAGCTCACTGCAACCTCTGCCTCCCGGGTTCAAGCAATTCTCCTGTCTCAGCCTCCTGAGTAGCTGGGATTTCAGGCACGAGCTACCATGCCTGGCTAGTTTTTGTATTTTTAGTAGAGATGGCGTTTCACTGTGTTGGTCAGGCTGGTCTCTAACTCCTGACCTCATGATCCACCTGTCTTGGCCACCCAAAGTGCTGGGATTACAGGTATGAGCCATTGTGCATGGCCACTAAACCAGATTTTCTTTTTTTTTGAGACAGAGTCTTGCTCTGTTGCCCAGGCTGGAGTGCAGTAGCACCATCTTGGCTCACTGCAAGCTCTGCCTCCCGGGTTCATGCCATTTTCCTGCCTCAGCTTCCCAAGTAGCTAGACTACAGGCACCCACCGCCACCCCTGGCTAATTTTTTGTATTTTTTAAAAATAGAGACAGAGGTTCACCATGTTAGCCAGGATGATCTCGATCTCCTGACCTCGTGATCTGCCCACCTCAGCCTCCCAGAGTGCTGGGATTACAGGCGTGAACCACAGCGCTTGGCCTAAACCAGATTTTTAAAAGTTAATATTTAACTAGACTATTTTTTTTATCTTTTTACCTTTAGCACTTCTCTTTTGTTATGTTCTAGATATGTCTCTGTGAACACCCTAAGATACATCTTATTTTTAAAGTTAATCGGATCATCTTTGCCTTTTAACTAGAATGTATAATTTATTAATATTTAATATAATTACTTTTATTTTGAAATGTATTACTACCACTATATTGTGTGCTTTCTGTAGGTTCTGCTTTTTCTTTTTCTTTTTTTTTCTTCCCTCTTGCCCTCTTTTGAATTAATTGAGTTGCCTTTTTTTTTTCAATTTTCCTCTATTCTAGTTGGAAATATATGTTTTATTTTAGGATTATTCCAAAGTTTGTTGTTGTCAACTTAACAATATTGAAACTAACTTAATATCTTTATCTCCTCCAAAAAAAGAAAAGACCTTAGAATGCTTTAAGCCCATTTGCCCTTCTGACATAAATGGTGGTATTAGCCAGGGTTCTCCAGAGAAGCAGAGCTAGTAGACTATTTAGATCTCGATTTAGATCTAGATTTATAGATAAATAGATGAGACAGGATTTATTATAGGAACTGACTGTGGTGATTTTTGAGGTTGAGAAGTACTATAATATGCCGTCTGCAAACTGGAGAATCAAGAATGCTGATAGTGTGGCTCAGTCTAAGCCCGAAGGCTTGAGAAACAGATGAGCCAGTGTGCCATTCTCAGTCCAAAGCTGAAAGTCTGAGAAACTGGGCACCTGCCGGCACAAGTCCTGGAGTCTGAAGGCCAGAGGTCATGGAATCCTGATGTCCAAGGGCAAGAGAAGATGGTTATCCCAGCTTCAGGAGAGACAGCAAATTCACCTTTCCTCTGCACTTTTATCCTCAATCCATTGGATGGTGCCTCCCCACAGTGGGTGAGGGCAGATCTTCCTCATTCCATCCACTGATTCAAATGCCAATCTCTTCCAGAAACATCCTCACAGACACACCCCAGAAATAATGCTTTACCAGCTATCTGGGCATCCCTTAATTCAGTCAAATTGACAATTAAAACTAGCAATCCCAAATGGTATTCGTGATCAGTATTTTAATTTCACTTTTTTCTATAGAATTAATCAAACTTACATTTTTACTTTTAATTTAGGAATACAATGAGATGATTCAAAATTTTCAAACTATTGAAAGATACTGTGAACAGTCTCCCCATTCCAGCTCCCCAATTTTCTTACTTGGAGGCCACTGATGTTAGTTTCTCATGTATCATTACTGAGACTTCTTAGGCAGGTGAATATATCTTTTTATACATTTTTATTCTGCTCTTTTTTCCTTTCCTAATGTTCCAAGATTTTCTTTTATTATTATTTTCTTTCTATTTAGAGGACTTCCTTTAAACCATTATTTTATAGTAGGTCTGCTGGTGACATGGTGACACTATCTTTTTGTTTCACTTCATTTGAGAATATCTTGATTTCACCTTCATATTTTCACAGGTTGAGCATTCTTTTCTTTCAGGCCTTGACAAATGTGCCAGTTCCATTTGGTTGCCACAGTTTAGATTAGGAATTTGCTGTAATTTAGTATTTTTCCCTTATAGTAAGGTGTCATTTATCTCTTGCTGCTTTATGATTTTTTTTCATTGTCTTTAGTTTTCAGAAGTTCGACTATGATGTGTCTTGTGATTTCTTTGAGTTTATCCTTTTTGGATATTAAATATGTAGGTTTGTGCTTTTTGCCATATTTGGGAAATTTTTAGCCATTATTTATTTGAATACTTTTCAGCCCCACCCTCTTTCTCCTCTCCTGGGATTTCTATGACACAAACCCTAGATCTTTTGCTATAATCCCACATGTCCTGGGGCTTTGTTTCTTTTGTATTATTTCAGTCTATTTTCTCTTTGTTGTTTAGATTAAGCAACTACTACTTTTGTATATTCAAGTTTGCTTTTTTGTTAATCTACATATTTGACAATTTCAGATTCCCAGTTTTTCCACCATCCAGTTTGGGATACATGAGGCAAGAAGAAAACCTAGGGCTCTCACCACTGTGCGGTCCCTCAGGTCCTGAGGTCACTGGCTGATCTCCGTTCTTCTCTCCACCATTCAGAGTCTTCTTAGGTTTATTTTCTATATAATATCCAGGGTTTTTAACTGTACTCAGCAGGAGGAACAGGGAAAAGCCCATTCACTCCATCTTCAACATTATTATTTTATATAGTTAATGTCTCTATATATTTACCCACATGGTGTCTTTGCTCACCGTTCTTGCATGTCGAACCATATTTCTAGTATCATTAGCTGAAGTATACCCTTCAAAAATTCCTTCAATTAACTGTTGGTAGAAAACTTTCTCATTTTGATTGTATGAAATGATTTCCCTTACTCTACTTTTGGAAAAAATCGTTTTATTTAGTGCATCCTTATATATTGACAGTTATTTTTCTCAGCAATTTGAAAATATTTCTCTGCTATTCTCTGGCTTTCAATGCTTCTATTGATTAGTCAATTGCAACATTACTTTTCATGTCATACATCCTTTCTCTCAAAGGATCCTTTCTTTGTTATTGTTGATCTGTAGTTTTCCCATGATGTATCCACGTTTAGATTTCTCTGCTGATAGCTTGTTCAACTTCCTGAATCTGAGTCATTAACTCAGATTGTTGTCTTTCATCAATTCTGGAGAATTCTTGGCCAATATGTCTTCAGTATTATATCCTGTCCATTTTCTCTATTATTTCCTTCCGGTACTTTTTAAAAAGGTCATTTCACCAGATTCAGTGTCTGGTAAGGGTCCACTCTCTTGTTCATAGGTGGTGCCTTGTGGCAATTTCTTCACATGGTGGAAGAGAGAAGGCAGCTGTTGGACGCCTCCTTTATAAAGGCACAATAAATGACACAATAACATCAATGGTCCTCCTATTAGATGCATTTTAGCCTTCTGAGTCTACCTTCCAGGTATCTCAAACTCTGATATAGTTCATTCTTTTTTTTTTTTTTTTTTTTTTTTTGAGATGGAGTCTCGCTCTGTCGCCCAGGCTGGAGTGCAATGGCTCGATCTCGGCTCACTGCAACCTCCGCCTCCCGGGGTCAAGCAATTCTCTGCCTCAGCCTCCTGAGTAGCAGGGATTACAGGCACGTGCCACCACGCCCGGCTAATTTTTGTATTTTTAGTAGAGACGGAGTTTCACCATCTTGGCCAGGCTGGTGTTGAACTCCTGACCTCGTGATCCAGCCACCTCGGCCTCCCAAAGTGCTGGGATTACAGGCGTGAGCCACCGCGCCCAGCCGATATAGTTCATTCTTTGTATCTCTGTGCTGCTTTCTTGGTGATTACTTCAGATCTATCTTCCAGTTCACTAATTCTGTTGTTAACTGTATCTGATATGATGTATAATATGTCCACTAATCTCTAATTTTATTTAGTGCACTTCTTTTTATTTTTCAACTTCACTTTTCTTCAAACCTCCCTGCACATTAAAAAGATATCTATTTAAGATAAAAAAAAAAAAAAAACTTCAAGCATACCAAAGTAAAAAGAATAGTGTACTAAAGCTCTATGTACCCGTTATCCAGCTCAACTATGAACAATTCATAGCTAATCTTGTTTCCTCTGTATCCCTACCTACTTTCTTTCCCACTCTGGATAATTCTGAAGCAATCCCAGGTATCATATTATCTTATCTGTAATAGTCCAATATGTATGTCTAGTAGATAAGGATTCCCCTTTAAATAAACAATACTACCATTTTCATTCCCCCTAAAAGTCCACGGTAATACTATTCGTAATTAACATCAAATAGTCTTTAAAAATCTTTTATGGTTTGTCAATCGTAGTTTTAATATCCACCTTTATTTCTTCAAACACATTAAACATACTAAATTTACATTTTATTTTATTTTATTAATAATATAGTTAGTCCTTGTGGGCCTGGTGTTGTTATTTGTTTTTTTCTGCTGGCTCTTGCTCATAGTAGTTTGTTCCCTCATGTGTTTGTGATTTTTTTCTTGAGGGGGCTGGGGGGAGCTTGTGGTCATTGGAACTCTGTAGGAATTCTTTGAGAGTCTGGTTAATGTTCATTTCCCCAGAAATTTGTGATTGCTTCTTCCAGGCACTAGGCACCTTGTGCGCACACTAACCTGTAATCCTGAGAATTCAATTTTCAGGTTGGGTTTTCCAGGCTATAGTGTAAATTTCATACCAACTGATGTGACTGTCATCTTGTGATTGGTAATTCTCAGAAGAGCCTTTATTTTCATTCCTTGCCCACAGTCAAAGCTGAAAGAGTAAAGACTTTTTATGGTCTATTGGAATGATATTATTTTTTCAACTTACCTTCACTAAGGCTGTTGCCTTTTGTAGAACTGGCTTTTGCGTTCATTAAGGTTGTTCCTTTTTGTAGAACTGGCTCCATGCAAGGGTCTCAATTTGCATAAACCCCAGACGTTGTGTCTTGTCCCTCTGCACAAGCCTAAACTCTGTTTAAAAACTCTTAATGATCACGTATTGTCAGATTTCCTGAAGACAAGAGTTACTTCCAGTGCTCAGTTATTGCTTGGATTCATGCCATTTTACTGCCTTTATCCTATAAGGGTTTCTTTCACCGTGTTCTACTCAGCTAAAGATTTAAAATGGTATAATATTTCATTCAATGTTTTAAGATGTTTTGTAGTAGGATCCCTCAGAATATCTGCTGTGCTGCCACATTCCTACAAAGGTGGAGGAATCCAAATTATTATGCCTTAAGTCCCACCTGATTTACTGCCAGAAATTAACCTTCATCACAGTGTCTCTCAGCTGTTCCTAAGAGCTTCTCATTTAGGGGGCTAGCTGATGTTGTGTTAGTTTATTTGGGTGTTCTATCAAACTGCCATAAACTAGGTAGCTTATAAACAAAAATTTATTTATCATAGTTCTGAAGGCTAGGAAGTTTAAGATCAAGATGACAGCAGATTTACTGTCTGGGGGGTGTTAACGGTGAAGGGTATACAGGTTCTTGGCATCTTGAACAAAGAATTAGACAAAACGCACAAACAAAACAAGGAAGGAAGGAAGGGTATTGTTGAAAATGAAAGTACACTCCACACTGTGGGAGCGGGTCTGAGCATAGGGGCTCAAGGGCCCTGTTACAGAGCTTTTGTGAGTTTATCCTCTACTTGGGGTATGCCGTATGTAAGTGAAGAGGATGTAACAAAGTTACAAAGTCATCTATGACATTCACCCTATGGAGAGGATATTTCCTGTTACAGCTGAAGTGTGAGTTCGCCTTATGATGCCGGCCTCCAGACCCTATTTTCCTGCCTCAGTGAGGGTTTGCTCTCTTGTTCATGGAGGGTGCCTTCTGGCTATTTCCTCACATCGTGGAAGAGGGAAGGCAGACACTGAAGATCTCTTTTGTAAAAGCACTAATCTCCTTCATGAGGGGTCTAGCCACTTCCCAGAAACTGCACTCCTAATACCACTGTGTTCGGAATTGGTGGGTTCTTGGTCTCGCTGACTTCAAGGATGAAGCTGCGGACCATCACCGTGAGTGTCACAGTTCTTAAAAACGGTGTGTCTGGAGTTTGTCCCTTCAGACGTGTCCGCCCTTTCTTCCTTCTGGTGGGTTCCTGGTCTCGCCGACTTCAGGAGTGAAGCGCAGACCTTCCCAGTGTTATAGCTCTTAAAGGCGCGCTTCTGGAGTTGGTTATTCTTTCCCATGGGTTCGTAGTCTTAATGGCTTTAAGAGTGAAGCTGTAGACCTTCGTGGTGAGTGTCACAGCTCATACAGCTCATACATGCGACCTGGACCCAAAGAGTGACCAATACAGAGATTTGTTGCAAAAAGCGAAAGTACAAACCTTCCACTCTCCAGAAGACCTCAACACGTTACCATTGCGGCTCCGGCAGCCTGCTTTTAGTCCCTTATCTGACCCCACCCACATTCTGCTGATTGGTCCATTTTATGGAGAGCAGATTGGTCCCTTTTACAGAGAGCTCATTGGTCCATTTTGACAGGGTGCTGATTGGTGTGTTTACAAACCTTGAGCTAAATACAGAGTGATAATTGGTGCATTTACAATCCGTTAGCTAGACACAAAAGTTCTCCAAGTCCCTGCTAGATTAGCTAGACACAGAGCACTGAGGGTGCATTTACAAACCTTTAGCTAGACAAAGAGCATTGATTGGTGTGTTTACAAACCTTTAGCTAGACACAGAGTGCTGATTGGTGCTTTTACAATCCTTTAGCTAGACACAGAGTGCTGATTGGTGCATTTACAATCCTCTAGCTAAACGTAAAAGTTCTCCAAGTCCCCACCTGACTCCGGAGCCCAGCTGGCTTCCCCTAGTGGATCCCACACAGGCTGGGGCAGGCCAGTCCCGTGCCACTGCAGGCACTCCTCAGCAGTTGGGGGTTGGGGATAGATGGGACGTGGCACCCATCGGGGAGGCTCAGACCTCAGGGGAGCTGGCAGGCTGCAGGTTCCAAGCCCTGCCCCACAGGGAGGCAGCTGAGGCCTGTGGAGAATTCGAGTGTGGCACCAGCTGGCAGGCCGGCAGTGCTGGGGGACCCCACGCATCCTCTGCAGCTGCTGGCCCAGATGCTAAGCCCCTCTCTGCCTGGCCGGCAGTGCCAAGCCAGCAGCTCCCAGTGCGGGGACCTCTGAGCCTGCACCCACCCGTAACTCACGCTGGCCTGCAAGCCTGCATGCAACCCCGGTTCCCGCCCGCGCCTCTCCCTCCACACCTCCCTGCAAGCAGAGGGAGCAGGCTCTGGCCTCAGCCAGCCCAGAGAGGGGCTCCCACAGTGCAGCAGTGGGCTGAAGGACTCCTCAAGCGTGACCAGAGAGGATGCCAAGGCTGAGGAGGTGCCAAGAGCGAGCGAGGACTGCTGGCACATTGTCACCTCTCACCATCACATTGGTCATTAGTTTCAACATATGAACCTTCCAGAGGACACAGGCATCCAGACCATAGCAGATTGGCTCTTTGGTTCAGATCCCCTCTCTGTTCTGTCTGTATCATCTGACCCTCATGCCTCTGTTGCTGATAACTCTCATTTGTTTATCATTCTGCTTGAAAAAGCTGTCCTTTGTTGGTGACTGCCACTGCCATTACTATTTTTGGCAAGAGACGTTGTTCTTTTCTTTTACTTCAGGCCAAATATCGGATAGGCCCTTGTCCTCTATTTTCTAAAGAACAGAAGGTATGAGAGAGAGCATTATAACACAGAAATGAGCTTACAAATACTTCCCAAGGCTAGACCTGAACTCAGGACTTCTGGTTGACCTGCCTCTCTGCATCTCTCCTACCTTATTTCCATGGGCCAATGGCTAGTTTACTTTTCAACACCGAAGTTCCTCTACTCACTGATGGGCTTTGAAGTCTAGGCTAAAATTCAAAGTCCTAAAGAGGGTAATTTTCATGCTCCTTTGCCCAGGCCAATCCCCACCTTCCCAGTCCCTATTCTCTGCCAGGAATGACTGCTACTCACAGTCATTGCAGGAGGATGTTGTGTGTGTGTGTGTGTGTGTGTGTGTGTGTGTGTGTTTTCCCAGAAAAGCCCAGAGAGATATGGCTGTAACCTATGCACCCCTATCTAAGACTTCAAACTAGTCTGACGCTAGTGCATTTTTTCAAGGTCTATATCTTTGAATGTCGTGTGTAAGACTTTACCAATTCATCTCAGTTTAGACTGCACTGAGCCTAGTCCATTTCTTTTTCTGACATGCTATAGATAACAACTTAGATAATAAACATACACGAACCTGCCCAAGAAACACGTAACACTGAAGAGGCACAAAGCAGTCTAAAGCTGTGTTTAGAAGAATAACTACTCTCTAAGGAACAAATAATCCTCAGCGATGCAGCTGTCTTTAAAACATCTACCCAATTTACCTGACTACACAGAACAGTAAATATTCAGGTTACTTCACTGCATTTAGGTTTTTTCCACAAACAATGGGTGGTAATATGCCTTAGATTTGCATAACTAAGGTTCTCCAGAGTGGTAGGTGTTCCAGAAAAACAAATGGAAACAACAATAAGTCTCAAAAGTGAACTCAAATCTCCACCTGGGACCTCCATCTCTCAGACACACACTTACAAACCAAAAGGTGCAACTCTTTAAATGGCAATTTTTCCAGCTGCTACATTCATATATTTTCTAATAAGAATGTTCATCTACTACACCCCTTACATATCTTTCTTAAGCTATCATAAAGCACAGTGTCTTACTCTTAGTGGATACTTGTTAAATGTAGGTTGATGTCACACATTAGTGTGAATGATTCTTAGCATGATTCCTCCCTCTTCCTACTGTGCTATGGAAATGAGGGCTTTGATGCAGGGTGGGGTTGAGGTTTCACTGCAATATGTGGCACTTGAGATCTTTAAATCCCTGCTCTGCCAAATATTGTGTGACCTTGGGTAACTTATTTTTTCTAAGCTTCAGTTTCCTTGTAAAAATGTTAATATATTAAAGAATTCAGCAAAGTGTCTCAATGAATATTAACACTCTGCTGTTTTTGCTTCTACCATCTCTCAGCCTCAACATACCGGAGGCCACCCTGGCTCCAGGAATGACCAGAAGAAGATGCAGCCCAGACCATTTCTGCCCATGTTTCTGAGTTCTAGAGATTATTTGTAGTTGTACTGGGACATCCCCAGTTCAGATGTGCTACTTGATTTCTTTGTCTCCTTCAAGCGTTTATAGGCTATTCCCTAAAGCTAGAAAGGAATCAAGGAAGGTTCAAGCCCTATTGTTACAGGAAAGGGGTTCTGATCCTGACCCCAAGAGAGACCCCCTTGAATCTCACACAAGAAAGAATTCAGGGTGAGTTTGTAAAGTGAAAGCAAGTTTATTAAGAAAGTAAAGGAATAAAAGAGTGGCTATTCCATAGACAGATCTGCCCCAAGGGCTGCTGGTTGCCCATTTTTATGGTTACTTCTTGATGATATGCTAACCAAGGGTGGAATATTTATGCCCCCCTTTTTTAGACCATATAGGGTGTCTTCCTGACATTGCCATGGCCTTTGTAAGCTGTCATGGCACTGGTGGGTGTGTAGCGGTGAAGACGACCAGAGGTCACTCTTGTTGCCATCTTGGTTTTGGTGGGTTTTAGCTGGCTTCTTTACTGCAAACTGTTTTGGCAATAAGGTCTTTATGACCTGTATCTTGTGGCTGACCTCCTATCTCATCCTGTGACTTAGACACCTTAACCATCTGGGAATGCAGCCCAGTAGATCTCAGCCTCATTTTACCCAGCTCTTATTCAAGATGGAGTTGATCTGGTTCACAAACCTCTGACACTATTAATTAGTAGTTTTCAAACTGTTAGTTTTGACTCAATGAATCTCGAAATTAATTTAGTGAATAACCAACACTTTGAAAAATTATGTAATAAATAAAAGTATAATAAAAAGAAATATTCATAGTGGAAATAATGTTTTGTGAAACTTTTGAATGAAATGAGTCACATTGGGTGTACAATGTATTTCTTATGTGAAAGTTATTAGAATCAAAACAGAGTTGCTAATGTTAAAACAAAGCAAAACAGCCCTAACAAATAGAGCCAGGGAAGGCAATCAAGAGAGGGTTCTCGTGAGTAGTAACAAAAACTGTCACAAAAGACTGCAAAAACTACAACCTTGCGAAAAGGTCATTGCAACCTTACACAAAAAACACTTCTGCAAGGATATCTACTCATCAGCTGCCTGTCCAGCCTTGGACTGGCACCACTCTTGTTGTTGACCTTTGGAGCCAAGGATAATCACTTCAAAACAATTATGTGATAATTCTCCTAATTTTTTCCTTTAATAATCTTTGTCTTCCTTTACCTCCCTGAATACGCTTTGGTTCACATAGTCGCATTATAATACTCTATTCACAAAGAAACATTGCTTTCTTTTAGAGAGCCCCTCTTTATTATTTAGGTTGACATTTAGTGTGGATTGCCATAAAAAAAAATCTGAGAGACACTACTTTCAAGAGTTCTGATAGGTCAGGTGTTGTAGCTCACACTTGTATTCCCAGTGTTTTGGGAGGCCAAGGTGGGAGGATCCCTTGAGGCCAAGAGTTCAAGACCAGCCTGGGCAACATAGCAAGACCCCATCTCTACCAAAACAAAAACAGCCACGTATGGTGGCATGTGTTTGTAGTCCTAGCTACTCAGGAGGAGCTATGATCTCTCTACTGCACTCCAGTCTGGGTGACAGAGCAAGTCTTTAAAATAATAATAATAATAATACTAATAATACAAAGAAAAGATTAAAAAGAGTTCTGATGACTAAAAATTGTCTTTATATAAAAATAAAATAACATAAATGAATATTCTCAGATAAACAAAAATAGCATGCCCCATGTGGTAGATTGATTGCTCTATTGGCCCTAATTATTTACTACTCTGTATGTACATCCTATGCCACAAAACTTGTAGTACATTCCCACTCTGACCCTGCACTCAGTTTTGTGACTTGATTTGGCCAATGAGAGATTAGCAAATGAGATGTGACTAGAGGCTTGAAAAGCACTTGTGAAATTAGGCTTGCTCTTACTCTAGTCTTTTGCCATCACTGTGAAAACATGCCCAGGCTAGCTGTTGGAGGATAAGAATCACATGGTGCAGAGAGAAATGGCCCTCATCTCATAGCCAAGATTATCCAAACCTGGTGAAGATAGTCAGCCACCCTAGAAAAGATCAGAAGAATCACTCAGCTGAGCCCAGTCCAAATTGCCCAACCTGCTAATCATGAATTAAATAAATCTTCTTTTTACATGCAATGGGAGTTTTGTAGTTGTTTGTTATGGAGCATTATTGTGGCAATAGATAATTTATATATGAAATAGGAGATTTAGCCATTAATAAAATTCATACTAATAATAATCATTGTAATAAAAGATGTATCAGTTTTCCAAAGACCATCTCACTTGGTAATCTTGAAAATAACTTTTCATCTTTATGTTTCACATTTTACTGGTTGCTGCATATAAGGCCTTTACTAAGGAAACAGTTTATTTAGTTAATTTAATAGAAGACAAGGTGGCAGAGGAAGTAGATTTGCTCAAGGTTACTCAACAAGGTTCTGTTATCAGGAGACCTGGATTCAGTCTCCCAAGAATTCTCTTTATCAGAACAGTCTGCAAGTTGCTGACCTCTCCCATATCCCGAAATGAAAAGCCTGATTCCTACCCATTCTTCCGGATCTACCTAAATTTTCATAAAAGTTCCTGTGGGATGTCAGTTTGAATAATTAGAATTGACATTTTGCTTGCAAGCAAAATAGAGGCTCTTTCCTCAGGAAACCACAATGACATTAACATCCTCCGAGAGCATTCTGTCCTCCAAATAACCTGATTTGTTTTCCCTAAATTTGCATTTTCATTTGATCATTAAAAATGAGTCATTCTTTGTAATAGGAAACCTGTGATTCTCTTGACTAGTCGATTTTGACCTGTTGGTTATCACAGCAAGATCCTGGTGCCATTTGCTCACTGGACATTCAGTTTTCAGGCACTACCAGTTATTTAATAAAAGCCTGCCCTTAAGAATGATGAAGGCATGGAGAATGGCAAAGTGGTAGTGGAAGTGGGAGTGGGGAGCTTTGAGGTTGCTTTTATGGAATCCATATCAGTAGGTTAAGAAAACATCCATTGTCTATATTAAAGAAGTGTGTGTGTGTGTGTGTGTGTGTGTATTTGTGTATGTTGATAGAGGAGAAATGCAAAATCCTTGATAAGCCCCCCTTGGTGCCAGCAATCTCCATCAGACAGACCTGATAATTTGTGAATCAGAAATAGTCCCAAATACCCTGAGTCCTGTTGATAATGGGGCTAGTAAGCAATAACTTCACATATGTCTCAGGTATATTTCAATGTCACCTTTATGTTCCCCAAAGAAGGGACATTTTGGGGGGCACCTGCTATGTACTGGTCAGTATTTTGGGTGCTGGAGAGATACAAACAAATGAGACTCAATCCTAAACTAGGAGGACCTAGTCTGCAATTGGTTAATGTGTTGTCTCTGTGACACCAGGGTCAGTGTTTTGGCTCTGTGATTACTTCATTTCAATAGCCCAATGGGGCTTCTTTCTCCCTTAAAATTTCTCTGATTCCTTGATAGCTTGGTTGTTGTTTATGTCTTCTGGTGCTTTTACTTTGAGCTGTTCTGGGGTTTGCATTTGGCACAAGTAAATATTGAATAAAAAGTATTCATTAAATAAAGACAGAAACAATGTTTTTTTTTAATGTATCAAAATGAGTGATCAGTTGGTTTGACAGAATTCTCAGAAGACAGTACATGTGTTTGTGTGCACACAAAAATACGTTCAAGAATCAGATCTGATATATATATTTAAGAATATAAGTACTTTTTCAGCTAAAGATCTAAGGTTGACTTGAATCAAAATTTGACTTACATTTCCCCTAGTGCTTAAAGCTTGATTCAAAGCTTAAATACTTGGGTTCAAAGTACTTCAGCTGTTAACAAAATCCTTTGGATTCCATCAAAATAGTAGATTAAGTATGCTTACTTCAATCCCCTGCCTCACAAAATGCGACTGCAAATCTATTTTAATGAATGTTTCACATAAGTCTTTTCTTGAGAAATGATTAGTAGGAAAGTTTAAGACAATCAATTTTAGTTAGAAAAGCCAAACATTTCTGAATGAATTTAAAATAAGATTTGTTTTATTAAGGGTGTTTTTTAAATCAACCGTGAAATCATGTAAGTTATAGGAAAATGAAATTTTAAAAAACATTTTTTCCCTCATGGTACACTTAAGTATTTTTAAAATATGTTAGTTGTCATATCTTTTTGTGTTGTTATGCATTTATTATTTTATGAAATAAAGTGGCACTCATGATGAGAGGTCACTATTTAGTGATCCATTATCACCAATATTTACAATCACTGAGTGGTACACACATGCATCGTACACGTGTTTGTTTAGGGTTAGATTATTTTTACTCTAAGTGCCTGTAATCTATTCAACCTCATAAAATTCATACAGGATTTAAAAATAGTCAATATAAATATTTCCTGAATATAAGTGTGATGGTTAATACTATGTGTCAGTTGATTGAAGGATGCAAAGTATTGATCCTGGGTGTGTCTGTGAGGTTGTTTACATTTGAGTCAGTGGGCTAAGAAAGGCAGACTCACCCTTAATCTGAGTGAGCTCCTTCTAACCAGCTGTCAGCATAGCCAGAATATAAAGCAAGCAGAAAAACATGAAAAGACTAGACGGCTAGTCTTTTCATGGGCTAGTCTCCCAGCCTACATCTTTCTCCCATGCTGGATGCTTCCTGTCCTCAAATATCGGACTCCAGGTTCTTCAATTTTGGGACTCAGACTGGTTCTCCTTGCTCCTCAGCTTGCAGCTGGCCTATTGTGGGACCTTGTGATCATGTGAGTTAACACTTAATAAACTCCCCTTTATATGTATTTATATATACATATATATACACATATGCACACATATATGTATCTCCTGTTAGTTCTGTCCCTCTAGAGAACCCTGACTAATATAATAGGTATAATTTATTATCATGTATTTAAATATTATCTTATACTTTTGAGGAGACCAGAGGGTTGTGTGATCATGTAGAAAAATGTAACTAAAATATAGTAGAGCTGGAAAGAACCCAACATAATCCAAGTCCTTCATTTAACACAGGAGACGACTTGACTCATAAAGGTTAAGTGATTTGTTGACCATTCTAACCTCATATACCAAGACAATTTCAGAAATATTCATCCTGGAGATGGCAGTTGGACTAACTTACACATAATTGCCTCTGCTGAGTCTTTTTTATTTTTTATTTTATTATACTTTAAGTTCTAGGTACATGTGCACAACGTGCAGGTTTGTTACATTCTGCTGAGTCTTTTACCAACCACTTTTGAATTTCCCAGAGTACAGTACAAGGGCAAAATGTCAGGCTACATATGGGAGCTAGGACTGGGTAGTTTGGCTGATGTGTAACTATGATGTGTTCTTCATTACTCATGTAATACTCATGCTGCCAAGAGCTCACACCAGAAACTAAACTAAGAGAAAGGAGAGCACCAGAAAGGAATAGCAAACAACTCCACTGGAGGTAGCGTGCTGGTTCTACACTGGCAAATGTTGACGTAGAGATCAAACTTTTTGCTAGAACCATTAGGTGATATTAGTTTCTGAATCAGAGAGGGTTTCACACCTGTGTGCCACTCAAAACCAGGTGTGTGGAATAACCCAGACAAGACTAAAGTTTATGAATGTCATTAGTGAGATGCTGAGATAGTGTACCCAGTTCACGATCAATTATGGTAACATTGCAAAAATTGTCTTTTGGGAGGCTGGCAGTCAGAACAAGCTTCTTCAAGAGAAATTCCATATTGAAAATTGCCAGCATTCATATGACTAGCTGAATCGGGTTTTTGGGTGAGGAGGCAGTGTAGGATAGTAGGAAGGACCTAGGCTTTCAAGGGAAACAAACTTGAATTGAACCTAAACTCCACTGCATGGTGATTGTGTGGCTTGTCTGTAGAATGGGAGTAATGATACTGTTCTGTCAGCATGATTTTAAGAATTAGATGCAGGTATATACAAGGCATATAGTCGATGCTCAGTAAGTGGTAGTCTTCATTAATTTTCTCCATCCATTTGAAGTAGGGCAATAACAGTACCTTGGCTTCCATTATTAAGCCATTATTATTATTATCATTTAGGAGACAGGGTCTTGCTGTGTTGCTCAGGCTGGAGTGCAGTGATATAATCATAGCTTGCTGCAACCTTGAACTCCTGGGCTCGAATGATCCTCCTACCTCAGCCTCTCGAGTAGTTAGGACTATAGGCACACACCACCATGGTCAGCTAATCTTTTAATTTTTTGTAGCGACAGGGTATCACTATATTGCCCAGGCTGGTCTTGAACTCCTGGCCTCAAGGGATCCTCCTGCCTCAACTTGCCAAACATACACTGTACCAGGCCCTGAACCTGTATTAGATGTCAGGCAAGAACTTAATAAGCAATCTTTTTGAGTCTTCACAACAACCCTATGGACTAAATATTATTGGCATAATTTTTCATAAACAGGAAACTTGGACTTGCTAAATTTATGTAACATACCAAGGTCAAGGACACTTGGAAAGTAAGATACAGAGGCAGGGTTCCAACCCTGGTCTATCCAGCCTTTCCCTACCATTCCACACTCTCTCTCATATCCTTTGGAGTCAGGAGACTGATTCCGCTCCATAGATGGTCCTTCTTTCCATGTCTGTTTAGGCTGAAAAGAAAGACATGCATGACTAACTAATAAAAATGGCTTTAAAATCTCAGAACTAACTCTTTAAAATGAATGTGAGAGGGGAAAGTCCAAATTTCTGCAGTTTTTAGTCGAGACCCTCAGAAACCAAGGTGAAACTAGAAGACAGTGAGACAGATGTTTGACTTTTAGCTTAAACAGTGAAATTTTTAGTGCTCTGTGTTTGTTTTAGAACATATTTTATAGTGGTTGCTCTTAAAATGATGAGAAGATAGAAATCTCTTTTAGTGTTTGGAAACACTTATTTTTTTCATTTCCGTTTGACTTATGATGTTACAATTGGCTTTAGAAGATAAAGTTTTTAAGACATTTATCCTAACTTCCGATTTTAGCTGATTTCCATTAACTCTGCTGTAGTAAAATTCAGGTAAACACAATTTTATTTCATGCCTTCCGTTAACAAAGTCAAGTCAAAAGATTAAAACACACAAGGTCATGTTCCTTTCAGTCTGACAAAGCATTTAGCTGGGATTGTATTTATTGCCTTGAGGTTTTCTTGCTTCTAAAAGATTGTTCTGATTTCTTTGGGTTAAGCTGTCTAGTGACACCTTGTTACCTGAATTTGTAGCTGGAGATGGTGGTTGGTTGTTTTTACACTCCAGGACCTGCAGGGACGTGGCAGGGGGTTCTCTCCTTCTCCCATGTCCCTGCAGGTCCTAGGGCGTAAAAACTTTGGGAAAACAGCCTATAGCAAAACTGCTTACAACTTAATTAATACAATTGAATATCAGTTCGTTACCTTACTGATCTGTCCTTCTCTCAGTGTTACTATATTTGGAAAGACAAATTACAACCAGTTAATCCACCAACAAGTATTTTAGGAACATTTTAAAGGGTATCTAGCAGGCTATTGACACTGTGTCAGTTACAAGGAAGTGTAGCATACTGGAATGAGCAAAGAGTTCCTGGAGAAGAAAGTTTGAGTCTGATGATGATGAAACAGTGGTGCTGCTGTAGAGCATGCTGGTGGGGGTAGTAACTGCCCATTACTCAGCATCTTTCAGGTCTCAGCATTAGTGATCTGCCTGTTTCTGAAACTCAGGCTCTTTCTAACACGACTTACTTCCTTATAACTGGTGCACCATCTCCCACATGGTACTAACTCTTGGGTCACTTACTGCAATGTCACATTGTTAGGAAGTAATGTGCATAATACAAATGTGATGCCAGAAACGTAAACTACATCCCTCATGTCTCGAAACTGTATTTTCCTGGGGATGATGGTACCTATGAGATAATTAAAGGGTAGTTGTAAGGATCAAGGAAGAGGTCGATGTAATGTGCCAGGTGCATGGAAGATGCTTCATAATTAGTAGTAATTATTAACATTATTACTATTATTGGACATAGTCTTGTCCTCTAAGCAGTCTCAGTGATGGGAGGAGAGTTTTAAAAATACGATCAACAGTGACAAGTGTCAGACAGGAGCCAAAAGTTAAAGAAAATAAGACTTAAGAAAATAGGACTCAAATATTGCTTTCTTAGCTCAGAGTTTTTGGAAAAGGAACTCAGGGAAGTCATGAGGCTGGGCATGAAGAACTAACTCACTGAATATTCATACACCTTGGCTGGGGGTGGTGGCTCATGCCTGTAATCTCAGCACTTTGGGAGGCTGAGGTGGGAGAATTGCTTGGGCCTAGGAGTTCGAGATAAGCCTGGGCAAAATGGCAAAATTCTGCCTCTACAAAAAATATAAAAATTAGCCAGACATGGTGGTGCACGTCTGTGGTTCCAGTTACTTGGAGGTTAAGGTGGGAGGATCACTTGAGCCCGGGTGCTTGAGGCTGCAGCGAGCTGTGATCATGCCACTGCATTTAGCTTGGGCAACACAGCGAGACTTTGTCTCAAAAAATAAAAACAACAACAACATAAAAAAGAAATTCACGCACTCATTCCTGCGCATACAATGCATTAGACACTGTCTCACAGCATACTTTCTTACTACTTTCACCCTGGGGCTGTGTTAAAACTGATTTCCAAGCCTCCTCTCCCTGGTCCTTGGGTAGCTCCATTTATGTTTCTGGGACAGACTCAGCCCCATTTTTCTCTTCAACTGGTCCTGTTGAAGCCACCAGTGGTGGCTTCTCTTCCACAGAGGAAAGGCTGAATATGTTGAAGCTGTCTTCAATCTTAGCCTTGGGGTTCATGAGTGGCAAACTCTTAAAAGTTATAGTCCACTAAATGCTAAACAAACAGACTGAACTGATGAGAACTATATCTCTGCCACCTGTTAACTGTAATTGTCGTTAGCTTTGTGGTCTAGTTTGTTGACAGCGGACTGAGAGACATCCAGATGCTGCTCTATTCTGCCTCTGCAATTGTTCCAGCAAATCTCAGCACTGTACTTGTTTTGGTCTTTGTTAGTTAAGAATAAATTTAAATTATGTAAACAAAATCTTGCTTCTCTTGATTCTTTCAGCTTTTCTATCTTTCCCCTGAACTGCTCTCAATCTGCATGAGAACAACACTGGCCCTCAGAAGCCCCTTTATAGAGATATCTCAACTAACACTGCTGAAAAAGAGCTCACAGGTGACATCTATTTATTTGTTTGTTTGTCATATCGAGTTTAAAAAATAGGTAATACTTGTTAATAGTAAAAGTTTTCAAATGGAAAAACGGGGTTAATAGAAAAAAGTAAGTTTCCTTTCCCAATTTCCCTTCTAACTTTTTTTACAGCATGTTTGTGACATGATACAATCCGATCTGAGCACAGATGAAATTTGAGGTTTCGTGTTACAGAAAATGAATGTTTCCAACTTTATCAATGCTGTCAGTTTACAACTATGAGTATATTGAATTTAATGACAAGGAGAGCTCCCTGCACTGAAATATGACAGCAGCAGCAACAGACAGGAAAGAGAGCAGAGAGAGAAAAGAAAGCGCATTAGAGGTGGGTGAAGACAACACCTAGACCTTTGACGAGGCTTCCCAAGACCAACTTTTCCATTTCTTTCCTTTTTTTTTTTTTTTTTTGAGATGGAGATTCACTCTTGTTGCCCTGGCTGGATTGCAATGGCACGATCTCGGCTCACCGCAACCTCCAACGCCCAGGTTCAAGAGATTCTCCTGCCTCAGCCTCCCGATTAGCTGAGATTATAGGCATGCGCCACCATACCTGGCTAATTTTATATTTTTAGTAGAGATGGGGTTTCTCCATGTTGGTCAGGCTGGTCTTGAACTCCTGACCTCAGGTGATCCACCTGCCTCAGCCTCCCAGAGTTCCAGGATTACAGGCGTGAGCCACTGTGCCTGGTTGCAACTTTCCCATTTCTAAGCTGGCATGTGACCAGCTTGTGAAAGGACTGATTAAGGAGCTTTGTGGTGAAATGCACCTTGGAAGTTAGACTCTACCCCCATGGAACTTTAGGGAAAGCACCACCAAAGTCCTCTGCTCCAGCTTTGCAAAATAATTTCAAAAGTTATTTTGAAAACAAAATCTACATAGTCATCAGAACTTCAAGGAACCACTCACATTTCCCTGGCTGTCCTGACACTCATATTACCACTTCACAGCATGAAACCAAGAATAGAAAAATCTGTTTACAATGCTTATCCATAGGTTTTTTCTTCCAAATGCCTCTTTTCATTAAAAAAAAAAAAACTAAACTAAAACAAACAAACAGATGAAAATTCCAAAAGTCAAAGAAAAGCTTCAAGAGTCCTTCTGTGCCCCGGGATGCTCTTAATTTCTTTATAAGCCTGACTTCCTTGGGTCTCCTGCATTAGGTTCAAGGTAAGTACAGACCAACTGTTTGTTTGTCATTTACCTGCACAAAAGTATTTTGACGGAGACGGTCACTGGAAGTTCAATTAGACACTTGCTAAAGGTAAAAGATACCATTTCCAAATTTAAATATTTCACACATGGATCATAAATGATAAATTTTACTCCCACCTACCACCACTCCCTTCATCTTCCTTAAATTCTCCAGCCTTTGGAAATCCCCAGTAGAGCTAACAAACCTGCAAAACCTAATGAAAGCTGGGCGAGGTGGCTCATGCGTATAATCCCAGCACTTTGGAAGGCCATGAGAGGCGGATGGTTTGAGCTCAGGAGTTCGAGACCAGCTTGGGCAACATGACAAAGCCCTGCCTCTATAGAAAGTACAAAAATTAGCCAGGCTTGGTGGCACAGGTTTATAGTCCCGGGTACTCAGGAGGCTGAGGCGAGAGAATCACTTGAGCCTGGGAGGTAGAGGCTGCAGCGAGTGGGGATCACACCACTGCATTCCAGCCTGAGGGACAGAGCGAGACCTTGTCTCAAAAAACAAAAACCAAGAAAACAACAACAAAAATTACCTAATGAATTTAATCTCAGGCCAACCAGAAACAAGATTTAATCATTATTAATTCATTTTTTAATAAGATAATTCATAATTTCTATTTCAATGAGTCTTCCAAAATGATAAATAAATAGTACACTATGTATTTGTCAGGTCAGGTAGTTTTTTTCATTTCTCCACTCTCCATAACCTAGTCCTCTTTTCTTCCCCTATTTTATTTCTAAATGTACATAATTTCTAAATTATGTACCTTTCAATTTACACATAGCCAGGAACTTATCCTGGGAGAATTTGCCTCTTCAGCAATATGTCATTCCTGGCATATACATTTCATTTAATTGTTGATTCTAAGTTTCTTGAGGCCAAGGTCTGTGTCTTACTTTACATCACATTTGTATCTTCTAAACTGCTGTGGATTAATGATGCCTGAATAAGTGACTGAAAGGAAATTTAAAATTTGACATACGAAACAACAGGTTCAAAATTTAGGAAGGTCAAAGGGGCATGACAGGCATCAAAGATAATTATAAAAGATTAAAGCAGCAGCAGAGAGATAATGTATGCCGATTTCTTAGAAAAGCAAGGATCATCACAATTCATTAAAACTTTCCAGTACTTTCTTTTTTAAGTGAGAGGACTAAAGCCATCTATTGCTTCTTTCTTTTTAAAGTTTTCAATTGTAAAAATTAGTCTACCTTCCAAACATGTTTAGAATATATAAGTTGTCCATCTGCTTCTTTTGCTACTTATTGGGAAGAATTATGCTCAGGGTCATTAGAAAAGTAATTCTCTCTTGATTTTTCAAGAAAATCCCAGATGTGACCTGCACATTGATAACAGAGAATTTAGTTTGCCAGCAAGAGCTAAATTGGATTTTGGTTGCATTTTTCAAGTAGAATTGTTATACTTTCTTCCTTTTTCAAGGACGAATTCAAATATCTTTTTTCTTCTTGTCCATGACAGTTACTCTGATGGGAAACTCCACTAGAATGTAAATATTTTGAGATGGTAAAACGAAAACAAAAAACAAACAAACAAAAAACACTTGACATATTTTTTGAGAATCCACTTGTGAGATCAAAGTATCAAATCCAACTCTGAAATGTCATACCTGGGGATGCAATTATTAGTCTCCTAATCTTGCTCTCAAGAATGCTACATGAGAGGGGCTGAATGATTATGCAAACCAGATGCTGTAAATTAAGTCACTTTGTTTAAAATGACCGAGTCTTTAGTGGAATTTAATCACTTGAACCCTGGCATTATTTAAACACCAAACAGTATTATGCAATGATACAAACTGTCAATCATGTACACACAGCATCTATTAATGTTACCTGGATGACACTTTACTCTGAAGAAATGATAATAAATTTCAATTTGTTAATACAAATGATGCGCATTATGTATTAAAGTAATTTAAAAGTGAGAGAAGGAAATTATTATGAAATATATGTTGTCACATAAATTTGCATTTTGACCAAATGCTGAGCTCCATGTGCGACCTGACAACAATATTAATAGGTTCTCTTTAACTTGAGTACAACTTGTGAAGCAGAAACTTTTGCCTAAGATATAAAATTCTAAAATAGGCTGGATATGGTAGCTCACATCTGTAATCCTAGCACTTTGGGAGGCAGAGGTAGGCACTTGAGGCCAGGAGTTTGAGACTAGCCTGACCGACATGGTGAAATCCTGTCTGTACTAAAAATACAAAAAGCTAGTTGGGTGTGGTGGTGCATGCCTGTAATCCCAGCTACTCAGGAGGCTAAGGCACGAGAATAGCCTGAACCCAGAAGGCGGAGGTTGCAGTGAGCCAAGATGGTGCCACTGCACTCCAGCCTGGGCGACAGAGTGAGACTGTCTCAAAAAAAAAAAAGTTCTGAAATAACTTCCAAAGTAAATATATAACTTCCAAAATAAATTACATAACAGGGCCACCACAAATTCAAGAGTGTGATGGCATTTAAATTTCTTTTCTTCTTAAGTATTTGATGCAATTTAAAAAATGACTACATGTTAGGGACTTTAGAAAAAATATACATATTAAGAAAAACTAAAAGGAAATTTGCAAAACTGGAAATAGTCATGTTGGGCTGGTAAGATTACAGATGGGTTTTTCTCTTCCAAATTTTTGAATTATTGTAATAAAAAGAAAATGGCTCAATTGTACTCTAGGTCTAGGGTTTGATTGATTGGGTTGGGAGCGCTCTGGGCACTGGCTTTTCCCCCTGGAACGGTCTACTGTTTGCAGAAGCTGCTTTTGAGTTTTTATTAAGACCTAGAGGAAAAGAAGAATGGGGAGATGTGTGTGTGTTTGTGTGTGTGTGTGTGTGTGTGTGTGTATATGGTTCTTTATAATGCTGCCCTTTTTTTTTTTTGCATGAAAAAGGGCATTTTCTTTGTACACATTCTCTTTCTCCTCTTTTGCCTGCTTTCTAGGACAACTTGCTGAAAAAATATCAAGACAACAAAAAAAAGCCTTTCTAAATCTGGTTACAAGTAATTATGTTTTCCTGTTCTATGTCATTGTACGCATGTAAAAACAGTGTCATCATCTGTAGAAATGCACATGATTACCACACCCTTCAGCAAACTTTCTAAATCATATCAGTAGGTTAAGGTAATTTTCAAGTCACTTGAACAATGCAATTAAAAGACAGCACCTTTTGTTTATGTAAGCAGTCCTCTACATACAGTCATTCTAGGTTAATAAATTTTGGCTTTAATATAAAAATAAAACTGAAAGATAAGATAATATTGAGTAGTGAATGAAGTAGGAAAATATGTATTCAAGTTTTGAATACATATTTGTTTGCTACTGTTAGTCCCTCAATAGGTTTTAGACTCAGTTTCTCCATCTGTGCAATGGCTATAGTGTTCTTACCCTGTCTGTCTCAGAAGATTGATGTGAAAATGCTCTGTGAGGTACTGGCTGTTGTCAGTAGGTCTATGCAGGTCACTCTGAGTTTCATTTTGTTGTTTTTTAATCTGCAAACCACAGAGAAAAATCTTCAGCTCTTCTCTCCAAGAGCGCATCCTAGTCATCCAGCCCAACCTCCTTTTGTTATGTAGCTCACACACATTTCATCCTTTCTAGTACTGCCATTCACAGGCATGGATCTACATGCAATCAGAGACCCCTTAAGCTGCCCAGACATTTGTTTTCAGTGACTCATGATGCTCATTGAAACCAGAAGGACCATCACCCAAAGCCACTGTCTCTGGCACTAGCTCTTTCCAGACAAGAGCTCTTTGCTGGCAGTAGGCTAAATCACTCTCTTGCAATTATATTCTATGACCAAATTGTCTCTGGAGGACTTTTAGTTTACTGTCATCTGTGGAAAATAGAAAGCCTGCATGAGACTTTCTAAATTCTTGATGTATTTGGCAGGATTTTGAAACAAGTCATAGCTACAGGCAGAAATATTAAAAAATGAAGCCCAGGTTGACTTATGAAATACAGGAACTTGTAGTTGCCTTGACATCAAGCTGCTCCTGGTCTGTCTTTTTAATTTGCCAATATTTTCTCTTAAGCATTTTGATGCGATTTTGCAGCTGTTGTTCACAATAAAAGGTAGAGATTTCCGGGTATATCTTCCTCCCTTCAAGAATATAGCAATGGAAACACAGACAGTTCTTGGTCTACCCATAGGACAGAGGAAAAGTTCTAGGGTTCTCTGAAATATTAGAGGAGCTGGGAGCTGGGAGGCAGATGTCCAGCAGGGTATGGTGGAGGAGGGGAAGACCTTGGTTCTGGAGGAGGGGAAAGGAATACAGTGCAAAGGAGCCTATGCACACCCAGTGAGGCACCGTCAGGAAGAGTTGTGAATAGGAACCAGAGGAGAACTGTGTACGTTTAAATACAAAAATGAAACAAGGAGAAGAAAAACAGTTGAATGAATATTTAGTTGGGAGTGAGGACTGAGTTTCTCTGAGTTTAGGATAGTATTAAACTCACATTAAGGGCCCAGTCAGGTAGCTCATGCCTGTAATCCTGGCACTTTGGGAGGCCGAGGTGGCAGGATCACTTGAGCCCAGGAATTTGAGACCAGCGTGAGCAACATGGCAAGGCCCCATCTCTACAAAAAATAAAAAAAGTGACCAGGCATGGTGGCACACATCTGTAGTCTCAGCTACTTGGGAGGTTGAGGCAGGAGAATCGCTTGAGCCAAGGAGGTTGATTCTGCAGGGAGCCATGATGGTGCCATTGCACTCTAGCCTGGGTGACAGAGCAAGACCCTATCTTGAATAAATAAATAAACAAACTCACAATAGGGCTTGATAGGTTGGGAAAGAGGGGTTAACATTTCATATTATCTATATTAAACATGGGCAAAATAGATCCATTTTCTGTTTACATGAAGCATATGGGGGAATAGATCATTGTACAATTAGACAATCACCCAGGTTGACCATAATTATAAAATGTGAGAGGTGCCACAATTAAGAGAAAACCGCTGCGCACTAAGAATGCACACTTATCTCACTTACATCTGTTCTGGTTGTGGGTCAATAAAAGATTTCCCTAAACTGGAGACCCTTGGGCTGAGATCAGCAGAATCTCTGAAGGTACCGGAAAATGAGGAACCTCTCTGTGAGTTGTAGAGAAAGCCAGAGGCCGGAGCAGATGGCCTCAAAGGGACCATTCTGAGACCGAGAGAGTGATCAGGAGAAAGGTATTCATTATGGATTACGGATTCCTGAGGACGAGGTGGGATCATTTGGAAGGGAAGGAAAGTAAAGCCTGGGTGGGCGGGGGAGGAGGTGAAGGCTTCATCTGCCCATTCCTATCCCTTGGCAAAGACTTGCTTAAGCAACCCAGTCTACATTTGCTGCATTGTTTACAAAGTGTATCTGCCACTTCTCCAGCTCTTGACCCTTACCTGCATGGCCTTTTGTCAGAAAGACCTGGAAACTCTTAAAAGTAGGTGTGAATATCCCAGAAAGCTATAACGCTGAACTTCTTGGAAACTCTAAAAAATGGAAAGAAATTGACCAAAAAGATACTTCTTAGGTGAGGCTGAGGACCAGGGGTTTGGGATTCGAGTGGCCGCTGCCTTCTGCTGGCAGAAGAGAGAGGAAGTGACAGTTCATAGCTTGGGGCTGAAAAACCTATAATTTATACAACAAATCTCAGATCGTTCTAATGCACTCAAATGGAGAACACTATATTGGTCTAATGAGCAGGAAGTTTCTGCTTTTTCTTAATTTTTAAAGAAGAGTTTAGTCCTTTTCTGCCCACAATGATACCCACTAGGAACATGAAGCTGTTGAGCCCTGAAATGTGCCTGGTCCAAATTGCAATGTGCTGTAGGTATAAAATCCACACCAGATTTTGAAGCCTTAGAAAAAGGAAGGTAAAAGCTCTTATTAGTAATTTTTTAATTGGTTACTTGATGAAATGATGGTGTCCTGGATATGTTGGGTTAGATAAAATACTTTATTTAAACAAATTTATCTTTCTTTCTCCTCTTTTTAGATATGGGTTACTAGAAAGTTTAAAATGACACCTTCATGTTTGTGCCTGTCACTCTTTCTACTGGGAAGCACTGGTCTAATCAGACAAAACATCACCTTCTCTATTTAATTTCTTCTCCTGCAGATAGCAATATTACCCACCACAGCAATGGGATTCAGAACATCAGTGATGGAAGAGAAGGGCCACCTGATTCTGTGTTCACTTCACTGTGCTGCATCTCCTCACCTCACCAATCTAAGACATAGTGGAAAAAATACTCTGACCTGTACGAACCTCTGCTTCCTTGAAGTTTCTGCCAATAAAAGGATGGATTGGCCACTCTTCTCCCACCTCCCCTGAGCTTGTCATCTGCCTGGCTTCCCAGGCACTTGTGCATTGAGGATTGTTCCTGCCAGTTCTGCCTTTCACAGATGTGGCTTTGGGGAAGGACCTGCAACAGTTCTCAGGGCATGGGGGGAAAAGGTGGCATTGAGCCAGGATTTTTTTTTCCTTCCAAATACAGTGTTTACAAAGACAGCTGCAAAGCCCTCGCTTCTCCTCAACACAGAGCCTTACACTTACCACCTCTGTTCTCCTTAAAACTGGAAGAGGTTGCTCCCAGGGGAATCAGCAATTTTAGGTGGATTTCTTTAAAGCCCCTAAAGCTTGCAGTATGAAAAAAAAAAAAATGAGCCACTAATGAAGTCGTTTCAAATCTGATGGCAGAGAGTGAGAAAGAATGTATCTCCTACTCCCTCTCCTTGTCAAGCCAGCCTCAAGAAATGTCGAGTTCATCTTAAAGGGACCTAATGGAGATGGATTTAGAGCTGAATTCCAATGATATTGAAGAAGTTTGGTTGAGAGAGAAGTGAATGCAATCATTACAGTAGTAGCCTGTGTTGATTAAGCCCCTTTTGACCCTGTTATCAATTAATTTTTATAACAGTCCTATGGGGTGAGCACAATTGTTACTTCCAATCTGCAGCAGTATAAACTGAGGCAAGGGGTTGCTACGTAAGTTGCTTAGAGTTATAACCTAAAAGACAGCAAAGACTCCTTCTAGCCTAACTGCAGGATTAGTGCACGCAACTTCTCCAAACCTCCCTACTACCCTGTCTCCGATATGTGAAGGGGCTGCCGAAGAAATGAGCAAGCTTGGCTTTGTCTGTGTGTTCCCATCAGAAAATTTAATTTTTCCCTGTAAGTTCCAAAATTTTGTGAGCCTGCAGACATTTTTGTAACCCCTGAAATTCATGATCGTTCCTACACTTAATGCAAGGGCTTGGTTTTCCTCAGTGTTGGTAGAGAGCATATTGGATCGAAGATAACTACCTATATGTGATATTTTAAACTTCTAGACACTGCAGCCCACTGAAATGTAAGTTTCTTCAGGAAGGAGGTTTTTCTTATTTGTCTTTGTGTTCCGAGTTTTCATGGTGGTGTCTGGCATGTAGCTGGTATCTATTAACTACAACTAACCCTTCCTTCCAAGTCACATTTGAATAAAATGAACAAAAATACAGACTGGAAGAGTTAATATTCCCTTTCCAAAGAACTAAGGGAATAGTTGCTCACTAGAAGATAATATTACTTATTATCTCTTATATAATCTTTTAAATTCCTTTCACCCAGAAACTTTAATTACCAATGGGCAAATGCTTCTCTAATTATTTGGACCTAATTCCTATGTCATAGTCAAATAATTGGACTTGTAAATTTTAACAAGAATAACTACAAGCAAGTAAACAAACTAAATAATGCAAACATTCATATTTCACAGACCTTCTTGGATCAAAAAGGAATATTTTTGGTAACTGATAATTTTAGGGAACCGATTATATTCTATTCATTGCATTTTTCCCTACTCAAAAAGTATAAAACAAATGTTCATTTTTTATGAGTCAAAATTGCAACATGTATAAATAATTGGTTTTCAATGATGCATGCAAATAATATCAAAACTTGTTTTAAATGTGGAAGCAATTGTGAATATAATTACAGAGTGTGCAGTTCAACACCCTCTTCCTCATTAATATATATGGACCCTCTAATGGATGTTCATCATTCCTTGGGAATCAAATCTGGCAGGTCAGTCCAAAGAAGATCACTCTTCCTGGCTGTCAGATAGATAATAGCCTAAAAAGCAAATCAAAAGCAATATCCAAATCAATTGCAACATTTAGAAGAGCAAGGCCCACTTAAAACTCAAACTCCAGTTTCGTTAGTACTCAGAAAGAAATATTCATTATAGGGATACAAAATATGCTGCATAAATCTTACCTCTTCTCATTTGACCTCTCCCCCTCCTATTTTAGTGGGTGTTAGCCAACAGGGATATATTGGCTTTGACTGTAGTGGTTGGGGATGGGTGAGAAAAGTTGCTTCCTATATTTATATAACTCGTGTGTTTGTGTGGACCTATGCACAACCATTCCTGTCATTGTTGCAAAATTCATAGTAATTTCTCAGTTTTGCAGACTTTGGCTTACTCACATTTGTAATTGCAAACTACAATTAAAATTCTATGGCTTTGTGTCATTTCGTCTAGAGCATCTCTTTTTGGGTAACCTGTAAAAGACAAGGGGATGAGTGGGTCCTATAAACTCCATGAAGCTGGCCAGGATATATTCAAGAAGGCAGCTTTGGAAATGAAGGTGCATAGGCTCAAAAATCCTTGGACACTGCCAGCCATCTTTGTTATGTCATCTGTTGCTGTGACCATCCCTCTTCCCAACCCTAAGTCAATGTAATACATAAGCTGATCTCGAAGCCTTGAGAAGGATTAGTGAGCTGGCGAAGGGCAGGAAGAAGGAAGGTGTAGAGAGTTTGAACAACCTGTGCCAATGTTCAAATGGTAGAAAGATGTCTCTTCTGAGGAGTTGAGAGGAGATTGGAAATGATGGAGCATTGCTTGCATGTGAAGATGAGGCTGGGCAGCCGGCAAGGGTAAGATCATGTAGACTTGGGCAGGACATGCATAGCCATATAGAAATCAATTGCAACATTTAGATGACCAAGGTCCAATCAAAACCCAAACCCTAATTTTATTAGTACTCAGAAAGAAATGTGAATGATAGGGATATAAAATATGCTATGTAAAGCTTATCTCTTTTCAGTTGACCATCCTTCCTTCTATTTCAGTGGATAGAGTAGGCGAAAGAGGCATATTAGCTTTGGTTTAAAGTTCATTCTGAAAGTTAGGCTATTTGGTGAAATTTTTCAAAGATGGAGCAACATAGCTAGATATCAATTTTAGAAGTGATAAAAACCCATCCTAAAGATGTGGTTGGGGTGGTGGGAGTGGATAGATCTTTAAGATGTAGAATTAACACTGTTGATGACTGGCAGTCAGAGTGAATTTAGTATGACATCCACATTTCCAGGCAGGTAACTTGAAGGACGATGGTGCCATTGATTAAAATACGTATTATTATGTATTACGGTTATTGTTAGAGAGCAAATATGAGATGAGGGATGGAGATTTTAAAAAAGAAGATAGTGGTTCATGCCTGTAATCCCAGCACTTTGGGAGGCTGAGGTGGGCAGATTGCTTGAGCTCAGGAGTTTGAGACCAGCCTGGGCAACATGGAGAAATCCCATATCTACCAACAAAAAACCAAAACATTTTAGTCAGGTATTGTGGCACACGCCTGTGATCCCAGCTGCTTGGGAGGCTAAGGTGGGAGGATTGCTTGAGCCCAGGAGGTTGAGGCTGCAGTAAGCCGAAATGGGTCCCTGCAGTCCAGCCTGGGTGACAGAGTGAGACTGTCTCAAAAAAAAAAAAAAAGGAAGAAGAAGAAGAAAATGTTTTATGGAGATTTTTTAGCATGTAGCTCTCTAATGTGCGCAGCTAAAACAGGAAAAACAACATCATCAAAAACGACAAAGGGATGCCCAACACCCAACCCCCAGAAATTCTGATTTAATTGGTGAGAGCGGAGCCAAGGATTAGGTTTTTTTTGTTTGCATTTTTGTTTTTATTATGGTAAAAAAAAAAAAAAACCAACAACGTACATGAAATACACCCTCTCAACAAATTTTTAAGTGTACAGTACAGTATTGTTAACTACATGCCCATTGTTATACATACCTGTTGTGCAAATCTCTAGAAATTTTTCATCTTGCATGACTGAAAGTCTATAATCATTGAACAGCAGCTCCCCATTTATCTCCCTCACTAGCCCTCAGTATCACCATTCAAATTCCTCCTATGAGTTTGACTGCTTTAGTAGATACCTCATATATGTGGAATCATACAGTATTTGTCTTTCTGTGACTGGCCTATTTCACATATCATAATGTCCTCAAGTTCTTCCATGTTGTAGCATGTGTCAGGATTTCCTTCTGTTTTAAAGCTGAATAATATTCCATTGGATGTACACACCACATTTTCTTTGTCCATTCATCAGTTGATGGGTCTTTAGGTTGTTTCTACCTCTTAGCTGTTGTGAGTAGTGCTGTAAGAAACGTGGAGGACAGATTATCTCTTCAAGATCCTGATTTCAGTTCTTTTGTGTAAATACCCAGACATGGGAATGCTGGATCATATGGTAGCTCTATTTTTAATTTTTTGAGGAATCGCCGTACTGGTTTTCATAGCAGCTGCTCTATCTTTTTTCCCTACCAACAGGGTACAAGGGTTCCAGTTTCTCCATTTCCTCGTCAACATTTATTCTTTTCTTTCCTTCTGTTTCTTCTTTTCCTTTTTTTTTTTCTTTTAATAATGGCTGTCCACACTGGTGTCAGATGGCATTTTATTGTGGTTTCGATATACATTTCTTTGATGATTACTGATGTTGAGCATCTTTTCACACACCTCTTGACCATTTGTATATTTTCTTTGCAGAAATGTCTATTCGAGTCATTTGCCCATTTTAAAATTAGGCTATTGATTTTTTGCTATTAAATTGTGTGAGTTTCTTACATATTTTACATACTAACCCCTTATCAGATACATGGTTTGCAAATATTCACTCCCATTCCATAGGTTGCCTTTTCACTCTACTGATTGTTTCCTTTGCTGTGCAGAAACTTTTTAGTTCAATGCAGCCCCATTTGTCTACTTTTGCTTCTGTGTCCTGTGCTGTTGGTGTCATATTCAAGGGATCATAGGCATTAGGTGTTTTTATAAAGTTCCCCCAGATGACTCTATTGTGCAACCAGGACTTAGAATCATTGGTCAAAATTATACCTTGCTATGATGTAAAGCCTATGGTTCTATCTAGACATGAAAGTTCTCTCAGTAGAACAGGCCAGCAGCTGACCATATTTATTGTCTATGTGGCATGGTGATCCCTACATGGAGGAGTGTGTCTAAATTTCTGGATGGGATAGGAATGAGGTAGTGAGAATGTAGCTGGAAAGAGCATATGCAATATTGTTACATAATTTTATCTCAGAATAATAATTTTTTCATAATTTAAACTAGAAAAAGTAACAATCCACTGGAGTAACACAGTTCAGAAAGTCTAGAATGTCAGTTCTCTGAGGACAGGGATCTCTGTCCCTGTCCACTGCTGTATCTCCAGCCTCCGGACAGTGTCTGGCACATTGTAAGCACTCAAAATATATTTGTGCAAGTGGCTGAGCCGGAGATTGGATGTGGTTCTGTCCACAGTGCCTGGAACTGTTGTTTTCCTCTTATTATCTAGCCTCTCAGTGCTTCCTCTTTCCTGCCAGCCTTGTCTTCCCGTCTTAGCTCAGAGGAAGCTGTGTCCAGCAGGCATCTTCCTTCTGTGAAGCTGTAAGGGCTGTATGCAACTGGGTCCTGAGTGCAGTGTGTGTGTGTTGCTGGGCGGGGGGTGGGGGTGGCGTGGAGGTGGGGGGGTGATAGGGGACAGGGGGTGAGGGCATTGGTTCATCCAGGAAATGTCCATTTACATACTAAAGTCTGGTTGGTCTGGAAGAGTAGCTGAGCACAATCAGTCCTGTGTGTCCACAGACCACGAAGCTTAATATAAGTTAAGCCCAACCATATTTAACAAAATATTATGTCACTGTAGTGATGGAGTGACAATCATAAAAGTGTTAAAAGAAAAATATAAAGTATGCACTGTATTAATAAGCTATTAAACTTCATCCTTTCATTGAAATCATTTTCACTTGTATTTTAACAATCTGTACATTATCAAATGACAGTCTGTTTCGAATATACCTGATAAAATTTTAAAAAACCATTGACTTGTTTCTATAGCATAAATGTGAAAGCTTTCAGAAAGAAAAAGAAGAAATGGAATACACGTACAGTTTTTCATAATTTGTATTTTATCATTTTCGAGCACTCAGATGAGGATTTGGGAAAATCTTCATGTCACTCTTTTAATAAAGCCACAGTGAGCACTTCATGCTGCTTCCACTTCCCACACACAAACTTTCTAATTATAAAAGGACCTTTTCAGACTTATTCAGGGCATATAATCTTATTTGCAGCTCCTAATTGGAGGACTGTGTTTGTTGAAAAGAACAGAAGTCTTCAGTCATTTAGAATAAAGCTGGCCCATCAACCCCTGTGGGAAGAAAAGAACTATTTATTTTATCCGTTAATCCCAAATACAAACACAATAAAGCTGTCTTTTCTAATAGTGACCTATTTCATGTTAAATTGGGATAAAGCTAGCTTTGCTCAATAAGACTATTGTGGTCAACAAAAAAGTCAATCTTATTAGGATTCCCATTGAATACCTTCCAATAACTTATCTTTTAAAATGCTAAACCCAAATCCCAGTTGAATTCTCTACGTTGTCTGACACAAAATGCAAATCTGGAAAGGAAATAACCTCAACTAGTGAGCCCCATCTAGTGGCAGGGAAGTAAATTGCTGGTCAAAAACCTGGTCTCTAATTTATTCCTCATCTTTAATCTGATTTTTAAGATTCTTCTATTTGTGCCTAAACCCTTATGTTTTTGTTTCTTTCTGAGGTCTTTTTGCCTGTATTTTTATTTCTAAAACTAAATAACTTTCTATACCAAGCACATTTTTTCTTGATAACTTACAAAAATACAACATTGCTTAAAATTAGCCAGATTTCCCCATTGATTTTATTTTAAAATATTAATTTTAAAATGTGGAAAGTCATGTTCCTTGAATAGCATTACAGAGCACTCATGTATTAAACTATGTTTGATGTAAATAATATTATTCACTTATCAATTTTATTTTATCAAAAGACCCCAAAAGCTCTTTCTTGATACGAGCTTTAGAGGAACAAGACCGAGTCACAGACAAATCCAATGGAACATCTAAGGACATTGAAGATTTCGAAGTCTACTTTCTTGGGCAATCTCTACATTTGAGGATTGTACTGGCTTGGAGGTCAGCTTCTTTTAACCAACTACATCAGAGTTTAAGTGCAGTGTGTCTGCCTTCCATGCTTCTGCATTTCTCGACTTTCAATAAACATGTCAAAAACGAATAAGGCAAGAGCAGGGCTCAGCTCCAGTCATGCATGAGAAATGCTTTTGCTAATAATTCTGCCTTATAAATGCAAATCTTCTTTGCTCTCACAAAAAAAAAAAAAATTGACAATAGCCAAATGAAGTAGAACATACAATTTACCTACACTTAAGATATTTCAAAATATATTTCCACTAGCCTATGTGCTCAAACCACAAAAGCAGACATAGGTATATAGAGGTATCTGGGCTATGGAGGAAAGAATAAAGGATTCAAGTTCAGATATTAACATTGCCCTTCATTGGCTGCACGACCTTGGGAAGCCAAATCTCCCAATAAGGTGCCATGAGTTCAGGCTATGGAGCAGACAATCCCCATTTCTCCTCCTCTGAGCTGTAAGACTTTAGACAAATTATTTCTCTAAGCTTCGACTTCTTCATGTATCATGATATTTATTTCCTTCGTACAGGAAGATTGTTATAAAGATTGACTGATAAAGTATGTGAAGTGTGTAGCTCAGGGTCTGGCACATAACAGAGTGCTCAGTGAATACTATTATGACTCACAAATGGAGGGACCAGCGCCCACCTCACAAGATGGTCGGGAAGACTCTAAGACATGGGAAAATGTTGGTCAACTCTAAGGTACTCTATCAATGTTATGAGTTAGACAAGCCTAGTAGGACCCTCTGAGAAGACCTAAAAATAAAAAGAGAGCTCTTGAAATGGAAGAACATGGGGCTTTCATAGGTCAGCACAAGCTCTGTGAGCTGAACAGAATTATTGTAGGTCTAATAATTTGTCTTGTTGGCTTACATTGTATTTGGGGTTGCATATTTTTGAAAAGAAGAGAATGATAGAGTTGGAAGGGAGATTGTATTAATTTAGTTTTCTTGTTTTACTGAGGAAAAAAACCTAACACCCCTTCCTTCTTCAGAACTCTTTGTATACTTGAGATCTTTTAAGAATTTTAAAGTATTTGTTTAATGTCTGTTTTTGCTTGGACTGTAAGACCCATGTAGTCAGGGGCCATGTCTATTTGGGCTGCACTGTATTCTCAGATGTAGCCCTGTGTCCAGCAGTGTCTAGTAGTGTCTAGTACCTTGTCTACACATGGTAATTGCAGACAAGCTCAAAACTGCCATATAGGAGTACATGAGGGCATGGACTCCTCAGGGAGGAAAGGCTGGACACAAATTGGACCTCTCTGGTTTACTTCCCGTGTGACTTTGAGCAAGCTACTTAGCCTCCCTGAGCCTCAGTTTCCTTGCCTATAAAACAGGACTAATAATGGCAGTACCTATTTCACAGGGTTGTTCCAGAGCTTTATGAGCTAATTCCTGTAATGTGCCTGGAATGGTATAATTCTATAAATTTTCCTAAATGACCAAGATAGCAAAGCCAATTACAAAGTGTTCTGGAACTAAAACCCTACCTAAGTCTTGCTCTTTATTTATTTTTTTCCCTCCATATCTTTCAAACCCTCTGCCCAAACCACTTTTCCAAACCATTAAATCTTATCAGATAAAAAGAGCAATGCAAAATAAAGTATTGGATGATTCACTCAGAGGTGCTGCAGGCCTTCCAAGTCTAGCAGCAAGTTTCAGGAACTGATTTCAATGGTGGTAACAGGCTTATTATTGCTAATAACCTCCCAGTGTCTAAAGCACAGAGCTGAGCAGAGTATTTCATATTTTGCTCTAACAGCTAGTCCTTAAGGGTTTGACTATCAGATGTAGGCATGCTGGATTATGAAAATGGCACATTTAAAAATATCTCTGCACCTCACTCCTAGATGACTTTTAGCAGGTGAACTAACTGTTAGCCTCCTGGAAGATTAGATGTCAGGATAATTAGCTCTCTGCCACATAGGCTATCTACTTTTCAAATCTTACTCTCCTTTCTTCCCTATGTCTCTTAGTAGACACAACTCATAATTACTTTATGCCTGAGTTTTCCCCTTTCTTTTCAGCACACTCATAAACCACCTCCTTGTCATGACTTATTGCACCTCACACTCAATTCATACTGTTAGCTTTGACGTTCTCTTTTGTAATTCAGTTTGTATTCAGATACCAGAGAAAACAAAGAGCAAGTTAGACAGGTAAACCAGATAATGAGTATTACCTACGATGACCCATTCTCCTGTCTCTCCTTAGTCTTCAAAATTCCATGTGCTGTGGAGGAAGTAAAATGCGCATTTTCCCATTTCATGGCATGTCCAGAGGTCTGTGACTTGCTTGTTTCATTGTCTAACGTTAGGGTCTCTGAGCTTTCCCATTTCATTATTCTGTACGACCTGGACTCAGCCTTATAGAACTGGGGAATAACTTTTGCTTTTCTATTACAAATGGAGCCAATGAAAAGGTAGACTGAAAAAGAATAAGATGGAGTGGAGAATTCACCAAAGGAACCATACAATTACAGAAATTTCTGGCTGGAAGAACTTTGAAAGGCTCTCTGCTCACCTCCCTGCACGTTAGCTCTACCTCATGCTGATGGGATGGGTAACTATGGCTTCTATTTCAAAAGACTTCACGGGATCCATGCCTCTGCCTTCCATTTAAGACAGTTCTTCATGTATGCAGCAAATACCTCCTCCCCTTCTAGTTCAAACTCTTTTCTTTCTGTTGTTAGGAAGAAGAGTTGGTTGATTTAATGCCACCTAGAAATACAGATGTCCAATAAGTAGAAAGGAGAGACTGCTTCACTTCCCAGCTTCCTTCCTCGCCTACAACCCGTAGACTTTGCTCTCCAGCTTCTCTGGGTATTGCTACAGTTTGATTTATTGTGAGAACTCCAGGATTTCCTGAAAATGGTCTAGAACTGAGCCAGTGTTTGAGGTACAAGAAAAGAGAATGAGGAATGTTTCCTCCCTTTTCTCTTTCCTTGGTCAGCATTGTTGTACCATTTCTTAGGGACTCTCACTACTTCCTCACCCCACTCCACCTTCACAGCTCAGAAAATGTGGGGCAAAATCCAAGTCCTATGAAACTTCCCTTAGGCTTATGCCCTTAGCTCTATCCCAAATCCAGATCTTCTCAAAACTCTAATTAAGGGCTTAGAGTCCTAAGGACCAGGAGTTTTCTAAGACTTGTAGATCCAGGAATTGCTACCTAGTGACCTAAAACTGTCAGAAAATTCCCCCTACTTCACTCCCATCTGTAGTTTCCTTTTTTTTTTTTTTTTTTTTTTTAATGCTGAGCATGACTTGATAGTAATTTGCTGGGCTATTTTCGACACATATCTGTCTTCGTTTTTGGACACGAGTGATCAGCCTATTGAACTTTAAGTGGTCTGGCAACATGTGTAATGAAGAGCAGTAGTTTAGGGGTCAGGCTGACCTTGGTCTAATGCTCCACTATTTCATTTATTGTTGAATGACTTTTGTCAGATTGCTTAACCTATCTAAGCTTTGGGTTCTTTCTATGTAAAATGGAGCTGATGCAGACTTCAGGGTTTGATAAGAAGATTAAAGAGAGAATTGACGTATGTAAAGCACCCAATACCATTCCTGGCCTGCACTAATGATTTCAAACACATTTATTTCTCTCCCCTACTGGATAAAGGGCAAGAGCTATAGCACCTTAGGCATTTAGTGGTTTCATCAGTTAAACTGAGCTGCCTTAATAGCAACATTCACTGGAATTGTTAATAAAACAAAGAGTGACTTTCTGTTATAGAGACTTAATAAGAGTCTCTATTGTGTACTTGCTGTGTGCCCCATATTGTTCTGGGTACTGAAGCTAGAAAGGCAGTAGGGCATAGGGTTCCTGTACTGATGAAGCTCAGAATGTAGAATCATCTGGCACATATGGGCCACTTCATGAACATGTAAGAGTCACATCGGGATTGACTTAAGATTTTAGAGGACCTAAGCACTAAAAAAATTACAGTGATGCCGCTTCCATATATAATTAAAAATAAGAGCAGTATTAAGTCATAATTAAGTGTAAAGAAGCAGAACAATGCTCCAGTATTTTTCCTACTGTGATAACAAACTTAGTACTTCTTTTGAAATATCAATTTTTAAATTTTTTTTTCAAAGTGATATTTTTTGAGGTATCCTCATTTTGTAGGCAACTAGTATACTTATGGATAATCTAGCCCTGGCCCCACATTACCCCAAGGACTGGCCTCATGTTCCCTGACTGGATCAGAAGCTAGAACAATGGCATAGAAGCCACAGGTCTTGATCATTCATAAACTATTTGGTAAATTCCACTAAGAATAAAAAAGTAATTGAATATTTTGAGGCAAGATCAAATCACCTTATAAAAAAGTGAAAAGTAAAAAAGAACTGGCTCAATTCTAGACCATTTTCAGGAACTCTTGGAGTTTTCACAATAAATCAAACTGTAGCAATAACCAGAGAAGCTGGAGAATTTGAAATTATTGCCAAATATATGGAATATTTTTCTCTGGAATGGACTTTTAAAAATGCACAAATGGGACATAGGAGAAGTCATATTTAGATGAGCATATTGTAGAGACAATTTTATGTTATGTCTTAAAGGACTAGCTCACTGCTCAGCTGCTCACCCCAGCTCTGTTGTTACCATGAAGATAATATGCTGAGAACGATGGTGGCATGAGACATTCACCAGGATGCAAAGGTACCTTTTTTTTTTTTTTTTTCTTTTCTCAGTTCCTCCCTTTCTTAAATGGAGGATGTTTTCTCTGAAGGCCACAGTCTGGCTGTAGCAAGGTTGGCAGTATCTGGGGAGGCTTACCTGAAGATCTAGCTGAGAGCCACTGACATTTGGAGCCACTCACCTTTACACTGCAAATCTGAAAGATAAGCAACAAGAAAGACCTAGAAACAGTGACAGAACCTTCTCACAGACAAAAACAATTTACACAGCCACTGTAAATAGGTAATAAAATCCATTTTGTAGTCCATCTACTTAGATTTCCATTACATCCTGTTCTGTTTCACACATGCATTTTTCTTTTGGATTGTTAGGTAATAAAGAGTCAAGTCATTTATCATGTAGTGTCTTAGCATTACTTTAAAATGTTTTACCATTTTCAGGAAATTATGTGGCTTCTATAATTAATCTCCCAGTAGAAGCTGTTTTAGGAAGACTCCAGAACAACCAAAAGAAGTCTTTTCTTTGTGGAAGTGTTTTGGGTCTTGTGAGTGGAAACATTCAGAAACAGATGCCAGTGGTATTATCACATATTGCAAACTGTTCATTTAAGATAACGAGGATGAAAACAATAGAGTTCAGTCTCACTCTTGCAAAACTGCCCTGTGACAAAGCTGTTGTTAAATGGGGTCCACAATGAACTCCATGATATGCTATAATTAGAGTAACTCTACAGTGTAAAGCTGGGTTTCCACAGTTCTTATACCCTAAATGGATACAATAACACTTGGCAGAAGTAAGGAGGAGAGTTCCCACCCACTGACCCCTTCCCTGCTTGGCATTAGGAATACTAGTTACTACTTAGCACTTTCCACATATCAGGCATTGTTCTAAACATTTTTACACATATTGGTTCATTTAAATACTCACAACTTTCTGAGGAAGGTGCTGCATTATGCTAATTTTTGGATTAGGAGACTGATACACAAAGTAATTGGAGGATTTGCCAAGGGCAGACTTCTCAAGGGCTGAGGCAAGGAGCAGAACTCAGGCAGCCTCGCCTCCCAGTCCAACCCCTCAGTTGCTGTACTCTGTGGCCCAGCATGGTATACAATGTTCAGTGTTCTATTCTCACAATCTAATTTACACTAGCACATGGTCAGGTCATTCAGTCATCTCATTTTACAGAAGAGAAAACAAAGGCAAAAAGATGCTAAGTGGCTTTGAAAATCTCAAATACATGATGGTTACAGGGCTGGGCATGGTGACTCATACCTGTAATCCCAGTACTTTGAGATCCAAATGCAGGAGAACTGCTTGAACCCAGGAGTTTGAGACCAGCCTGGGCAACATAGTGAAACCCTATCTCTACAAAAAATTCTTTAAAAAACTTAGCCAAGCTAGTAGTCCCAGCTACTTGAGAGGGTGAAGCAGGAGGTTTGAGACTGCAGTGAGCTATGATCACAACATTGCACTCTAGCCTGGGCAACTGAGACCTTGTCTTGATGAAAAAACAAAAAACCAAAAATGAGATGGTTGGGAGGTCAGATTGCCTGATGTTTAGCCAACGCTTTCTACTTTAGAGCATTGTATCATTTCCTCATTTTCCTTCTCCGTGTAAAAAAAAAAAAAAAAAAGAAAAACACAAAATCTAAACTGTTGCTTTATTTTTTTCTATGATTCATCCTCATGGGTCACAAGCAAGAGCAGAAGTTTGCTTGGCCTGTATGCTGAGCACAGCAAACCCCACTCTGGGCCCAGATTCTGCCCAATGCAGCACTGGCTTTGCTTCTTGAAGGCAAATGAGCAGTTTTATTGGCTTTATCCTCAAATTATGGTTTTAAAACACTTTGATCTCACACTTGGGCAGATTAATAAGTACTAGGAAGTGCCCCCATCTGTAGGGTGTATCTATGCAAGAGATCAAGAGAACAATTTGAAAAAACAGAGACTGGATAATCTCTAGAAAAATGTTCTTGTTTCCTCCAAGAAACTTCACAGAATGATCATATTTATTTTCTTCTTCAGTGTCAAGGTTACATTTTTGTTTGTTCCACTTTGCTTTTTAACAGGTTATACCAAGTGTGGGCTCAGGTGGTTTTTGTGGGGCAATCTGACCTTCAGATTAACCTCATTCTGAAGCCAGTTAGGTATCGTTTCTTCTGCATAACCACCTGATGCGCTTATTTGAGTGTTTTCTTCCTAAATGAGGAGGAAACTGGTTATGATGAAACCACAGGCAATGCAGAGCACAGGTAGGATTTAATCTTTCACAATGTCACTTGATTAAGCAGGCAATCATCTTCTGCCATGCCTGCAAGGAAAATTTCAAGTCATGTGAATTCTTACCTCATCTGCATTAGTCAGAGTGCACGAGATTGGAGATGGTATATGCAAAATAGGCAATACATTTAGAGTATTTAATAAAAGGACTATTTACAAAGATGGAAACAGGGTGGAGGAAAACACAAAAGAGATAGTGTAGTACCCCAAGGCTAGCCTGAGCAGGGAGCCATCACCTGTAGACTTAAAGAGAAAAGTTATAGGGGTTGGAGAGAGAGCTGCACATGATAGGAGCCGTGGCTTCCCAGAAAGACACAGACACCCATAGTAACCCAGCAAAGAGGAAGCCAAGGGAATGGATACTCTAGCCTCAACCCTCCTCCTCCCCATTGACCAAATTCAACCAGAGGACACGGTACCTATTGAGGTGGTCCAAGGGGGACCATCTCCCAGGGCCCGGTGCAGGGGACGGGGCAGAGGAAAGACACCCAACACACTCTCACACTAAAGTCTGAGGTAAAATAACTTCAACATCCCCTCCTGCTGTGACATGAGTAGTTTAATAAAGAAGTAATTAGGAAAAACAACAACGATGTGGAATTAGGTGGCTAATTTTATGCCTAGGCCTATGGCTGAAATCAGAGTTGTAAATTCCTCATTGTGTTTTATGAGTCAGAACTGGATGTACCCAAAGGGTCTCAGGAAAACTCTGGGCCTCAAAATAGGCCCTCTGATAACAGGGCAAGGAGAGCCAGTGGAAATCAGTTCCTACCAAGACAATGAGCACAATCAAAATTAAACAGAAACATAGATTTAAGAAAGGATCACAGGGGCTTGCAATTTTTGGCCTAAAATCTACAGAGGCACCCACTGCATTGAAAGGCCCATGTTTTAATGGAATAAATGAAACCTAATTTTGTTTTGTCCTACACGGCTTTGTTTAGTTTCCTTTAGTGGTTTAGGCAAAAGGCCAACCAGAGGAAGGAGAGGTGGGGAAATTTGAAGATGTGTCCTGTGGACAATTTAGAGATGGCATTGATGCCCCAAGTAAACTAGGATATAAAGAGATTACAGTGAACCCAGTTCCCAGCCATGTAATAAGAGCAAAGACATTTGGTGCTTGGATAAGAGAATGGTGTGGTGTTAGAAGCAAAGATTTGGAGTCCCAGATATCTACCTATTAGCTGGGTCACCTTGAGCAAGTTAGATAATCTCTATAAGACTCAGTTTCCTGCTCAATGAAATGGGGAAAATACCCACCTCTTCTATGGTTGTTTTGTGAATTAAATAAAATCATGTGTTTAAAATCCTTACTATGGTGGGGTGGCTGTCAAGATGGCTGAATACAAACAGCTCTGGTCTGCAGCGCCCAGTGAGATCAGCACAGAAGGTGGGTGATTTCTACATTTCCAACTGAAGTACCTGGCTCATCTCATTGGGATTGGTTAGATAGTGGGTGCAGCCCACAGACGGTGAGCTGAAGCAGGGTGGGGCATCCCCTCACCCGGGAAGTGCAAGGGGTCGGGGAACTCCCTCCCCTAGCCAAGGAAAGCCAGGAGGGACTGTGCCCTGAGGAACAGTGCATTCCAGCCCAGATACTATGCTTTTCCCATGGTCTTTACAACCCGCAGACCAGAAGATTCCCTAGGGTGTTTACACTACCAGGGCCCTGGGTTTCGAGTACAAGACTAGGTGGCAGTTTGGGCAGACACTGAACTAGCTGCAGGAGATTTTTTTCATACCCCAGTGGCACCAGGAGCACCAGTGAGATAGAGCCATTCACTCCTCTGGAAAGGAGGCTGAAGCCAGGGACCAAGTGGTCTAGCTCAGCAGATCCCACCCCCATGGTGTCCAGCAAGCTAAGATCCACTGGCTTGAAATTCTTGCTGCTAGCATAGCAGTCGTAAGTGGACCTGGGATGCTCCAGCTTGGTTGGGGGGAGGGGTGTCCACCATTAGTGAGGCTTGAGTAGGCGGTTTTCCCTCACAGTGTAAACAAAGCCATCAGGAAGTTCAAACTGGGTGGAGCCCACCACAGCTCAGCAAAGCTTCTGTAGCCAGGCTGCTTCTCTAGATTCCTCCTTTTTAGGCAGGGCATCTCTGAAAGGAAGGCAGAAGCCCCAGTTAGGGGCTTATAGATAAAACTCCCATCTCCCTGGGACAGAGCACTTGGGGGAAGGGGCAGCTGTGGGTGCAGCTTCAGCAGACTTAAACATCCCTGCCTGATGGATCTGAAGAGAACAGTGGATCACCCAGCACAGTGGTGGAGTTCTGCTAAGGAACAGACTACCTCCTCAAGTGGGTCCTTGACCCCCATACCTCCTGACTGGGAGACACCTCCCAGCAGAGGTCAACAGACACCTCATACAGTAGAGCTGTGACTGGCATCTGGCAGGTGCCCCTCTAGGATGAAGCTTCCAGAGAAAGGAACAGGCAGCAATCTTTGCAGTTCTGCAGCCTCCACTGGTGATACGCAGGCAAACAGGATCTGGAGTGGACCTCCAGCAAACTCCAATAGACCTGCAGCTGAGGGGCCTGATGGTTAGAAGGAAAACTAACAAACAGAAAGGAATAGCATCAACATCAACAAAAAAGGAAGTCCACATAAAAACCCCATTTGAAGGTCACCAACATCAAAGACCAAAGGTAAATAAATCCACAAAGATGAGGAACAACCAGCACAAAAAGCCTGAAAATTCCAAAAACCAAAGCACCTCTTCTCCTCCAAAGGGACACAACTCCTTGCCAGCAAGGGAACAAAACTGGACAGAGAATGAGTTTGATGAATTGACAGAAGCAGGCTTCAGAAGGTGGGTAATAACAAAGTCCTCTGAGCTAAAGGAGCGTGTTCTAACCCGATGCAAGGAAGCTAAGAACCTTGAAAAAAGGTTAGAGGAATTGCTAACTAGAATAACCAGTTTAGAGAAAAACATAAATCACCTGAAGGAACTGAAAAACACAGCACGAGAACTTCGTGAAGCATACACAAGTATCAGTAGCCAAATCAATCAGGCGGAAGAAAGGATATCAGAGATTGAAGATCAACCTAACAAAATAAGGCATGAAAACAAGATTAGAGAAAAACAACTAAAAAGAATGAACAAAGCCTCCAAGAAATATGGGGCTAAGTGAAAAGACAACTTACATTTGATTGGTGTACCTGAAAGTGATGGGAAGAATGGAACCAAGTCGGAAAACTCTCTTCAGGGTATTATCCAGAAGAACTTCACCAACCTAGCAAGACAGGCCAACATTCAAATTCAGATTCATCAAAGTTGAAAGGCAGGAAAAAATGTTAAGGGCAGCCAGAGAGAAAAGTTGAGTTACCCACAAAGGGAAGCCTATCAAACTAATAGCACATCTCTCGGCAGAAACCGTACAAGCCAGAAGAGAGTGGCAGCCAATGTTCAACATTCTTAAAGAAATTGACCATATAATTAGAGTCTTTTTTTACTTTAAAAAATTCTGCTTGAACAATTAATATATGCTTAATTTAATTTTAAAATATTCTAAATTTAAAAAATTTAGATTATCATAACAAAGTCTCAGATGGTTCATTTCTCTTCCATCCTCTCATATCATCTCACAAATTGCTTTGTTGTGAAAGGGACAATTTTTTCCAAAGGTCTGACATGATTTGGGATGACAGAGGTCAGAAATTTGTGCTTAATTTTGTTTGTTGTGCTTTAATTTGGCCAGAATGGAACTAAAGATTTCAATTGAGCTATTATATTGTTTGTTCTACTTATTACTGACTGAAAAATGAACCTTAGTCTATTCATGACTATTGGTTTAAACATGTTATTATTTATTCTTAATATTTTTAAGGACTCTTAAAATGTGGTTGCCTTAGAAGATTAAAGAAAATGCAAAAGGGTTCAACAATTCTGCCAGCTGCTTAGAAATTTTACTCTTAGGCTCATATCCTTGAAAGGTATTGACCCCTATGAACAGCTAATGATGGAAAAGTTGACAGGACAGTTTGACCTCCTAATTGTATTCTGTGCATCATGCATTTGACCTTCTGGAGACAACTTGATGAGTTTCTGCCATGTTAATTACTCCACACTGTTTTGCAGTGATTCTTTAACAATTCAAACCTAGTGAATGAGTGCATGAACCTTTCTAGGCTCTAAGAAAGGATTGAGAATGGCAATTTAAAAGCACCCAACATAATGTTCCACTACCAGGCTTGTTTTCTTTTCCTGAAATGATGAACAAAGACCTCTGAAATGATCTTGTATTTATTGTACTCTGTTACTTCTTGCAAATTTTAACACCTTCTTTCAAAAATGTATTTGAAACCCCAGGGTCTTATCAGAGATACTCTTCTTTTCCTTCAATTACCATGCATTTGATAATCAATATGTTTATTATTAGGCAATTTGTGATGCTTGAGTCTTCTTGACTTTGTCTTAAGAGTCATTAATGAGATCTAATGTGCAAAGCTTTATTTAATTTTCGGTTCCTAAACATTCTTGGTCTGGGGTTGAGCTTTGTTTTCCTAATGAACTAGACAACAGTCATTATTGCTGACAGATCTCCTCTCCTTTCCAGTTTGTTAGGCTACATAGTTTAAGCTCTCCCTCTTCCTGTCCTTTGTGTGAAGCAGGAAGTCACCTTTGTGGGTCATTTTCATCCCCCTGCTCTCAGGCTCCTTCATGAAACATTTTGAGTCACTTCAAAATTAGACCTGCACATTCCAATGGCTGTATTTAAAACACAATTTATAGCTCAGCTCATTCTCATGCACCACGTGAGGGTATTATAAGAAAGTCCCCTGTGTCAAAGTTTCATCTAGAATCCAACTTTTTCCTGCTCCCTGTCTTTCTTCTATCACTAGTTAGCTTTTTTCTTTCTTTTTCTTTTTCAAAAAAATATTTGATGAGATAGAATTTCAGTATGTTGCCCAGGCTGGTCTCAAACTCCTAGGCTCAAGAAATTCTCCTGCCTCAGCCTCCAGAGTAGGGATTATGGGCACGTGTCACTACACCCAGCCCTAGTTAGGTCTGATTCAGCAAACTATATCTCTAGCCATATTTTCTTTAATAGCAAAATGTGATTGGAGAGGAGTCAGATAATCTAGATGGTGTTTCACCTCTTCCATTTTCATTACTGTGTCTGTCTAGTGTGTGTGTGTGTGTGTGTGTGTGTGTGTGTGTGTACTGAGTATATGCTTTGTGCCAGGTGTTACATTAAGCAATTTACACTTAATCCACACAGCAATCCTGCAAAAGAGGTACAAGGATGGATACTTTGCAGATGAGAGGTGGCTCAGAGGGTTTAAAGGATTCACTGAATCAAGTTTAAATAACTTCTCTATGTCAGTACTAGTGGACCTGAAATTAAAATGTGGCTTTACCTGGGCTTTTAACCACCGCACGGTACTGAAAATCTTACACAGGTAGTCGGGGCACTTGGCTTGTTGGTGTCCGCACCGGGCACGTTGAGAGTCAGTAGTTGAGAACTCAGTCTCTGAAGTCAGACTGCCTAAATTTGAAATCTGTTTCCTTCACTAACTAATTGTGTGACAATGAACAAGTTATTTTACATTTCTGTGCTTTAGTTTCCTCATCTGTAAGATGGGGAAAAAATAACAGCAACAACACTTTGGGTCACATGAAGGATTACATTCATGACATGTATTAGGTACACTTTTAAAGCAATGATAGTAAAATCAATTTAATAAGCATTAGCAAAAATTATTATTTCAAAAAAAAGTTGACGTGTACTCTAGGTGATTGCTGTAAGGATGCTGGTTGAAGCCTTGAAGGTCTTAAGGTACTCTGTGGTTGTATATTGTTGATCAAAGCCTTTTCCTCTTGTTCCTCAGACTAAGACAACAGCAGAAGAGCACTTGGGGAAGATTGGATGTTGGATGTAGGCACTGGGTGTGGGATCTAAACAGCAGGAGTGATGTGCTGTCCTTCATTCTCTGCAAAAGGTGTGTGGTTAAGTGGATAAGACCAAGAGAGGGAATTAAGATCTCTGGCTTCTATCAACTTGCCCTGTGAGCTCCTTATCCAAAACTGAGTAATTAATATATCCAAGCTTAAGCTCATTATCATTTCTATGAAAAGGAAGATACCATATCTATGCAGCCTAATTTCAGGGAGAGATTAGGAAGCAGCAAACAAAGTTAAACATTAAAAGAACAACAATAGCTTTTTATCATCAAATGGACTCTCCTCTAGGCAGCATTTTTTATTGTCAAATGGACTCTCCTCCAGGCAGCACGAAATGAATAGAACCAAGCTAGACAGGTAGTTGCTAGGGAATAATGAAATGGACATCCAGCTATCAGCAGGATGCCTACTAAGGGCTGGAAGTAGTGCATGGCATCATATGAAGATATCTAAGAAACAAAATTCTGTCTTAAAAGGGAAAGCAATTTACTTGTAAGGCAAGCTGTTAAAAAATAACTAATAATAGAGGAGTTTATGCACTGGATGAGTGGTGCAAACCAGAAGTCTATGGAGAAAATCTTCCCATTATCAACACCAGCAACACCATTTAATTCTCAACAGGACTTGGTTGGGCAAGTTTGTTCTCAATATTTAAAAGCCTGTAAACATTTACATAGAATTCTTAAGATTTAACCTAAATTCATTTTTTAAAGTTAATTTTAATTCCTCTGGATGTCATAGTTCCCTCTGAACACTTATCAAAAGCTCTAGACCATCTGTCAGAGAACTGCATGGAAACTGCAAGGGTCTGCATATAATTGTAAATGTTGACAGAGCTCCTAAAATCCATCTATGAACTCCCGAGTTAAAAACCCCTGCTCTACGAATGAGGGAGCAATGCTATTACAGAAACTTAAGTTATTCATAGTTGCCCAAATCTTACCAGATCTCAGTTACTTTTTTGGCTTAGCTTTTGCTGTTGTAAATAATACTGTAGTTATGATTCTTGGAATTAAAATGTCTTTTTTAAAAAACAAAACCCCAAAAACTTCAGATCTCTTCCATACATAGTATAACAGAAATTGCTACTTTCCCTTCAGTGTCTATTGTCTGTTTCTTCCATAGAAATAGAATTTTTAGCTGGGCATGTGGCTGTCCAAAATGAAGACTACACTTTCCATCCACTCTAGGCATGGCCATGTCACTATTTTAGCCAATGAATGTAGACAGGAATTGTGATGCTGCACCAGAACCCTCCTCAATGAACAGTTGAATTATGTCCTTCACTGCTTCTTTACCTGTCCCTCCATACTGTGGCTGGGAACATGGATGTAATGGCTGAAGTGCTTTCTTGGGCTGTGTGACCTGAGGCACATCCTGGAGACCACGGATCTGAAAGATAGAAGGGACCTAGATCCTTAAGGATCATAGAAAAAAGCTAACATAATAGTCGATGATCTTCTAGATTTTGATACGAAAGAAAAATAAACTTGTTTAAGTCACTGGTTGTTTAAGTCACTGCTATTTGGAGTTTTTCTGTAACTTGTAGCTGAACTGAATTCTAATTTAGAGACACAATCCCTCGCATTTTGAAGCTGAAATTCTCTTGCTTCCTGTTATCTATTGTGGCTAATGAGAAGGGTAATCTGTCTGATAGCTTTTAAGATTACCACTTTATATGGTGCATTTCTCTCAGTGGGTGGATTTGTTTTCATTTATCTTGCTGTGCCCTTGATATTTCTTAGGTCTCATATCCTTTGTCAGCGTGGGAAATTCTTTGCCATTACTTTTTGGATTTTGTAGCTTCAAATTTCCTCTGTCCTCCTCTTCTGAAATTCTTATTGGAAATATGTTATAGGCTCACAATCAAATCTTCATGTATCTCAACTGCACTTTTAACCTATTTAAAAATCTTAACATTGCTTGCTCTTCTTTAGTTTTATCTTCTAAATTCCTAATACCCTCTTGACTCAACCACCTAGAGTTTATTGTCTACTGAGTTTTTTCTTTGCGTTTTTTATTTCTGTTATTTCTTTTTTTTTTTTTTTTGAGATGGAGTCTCACTCTGTCACTCGGGCTGGAGTGCAGTTGTGCAATCTTGGCTCACTGCTACCTCCACCTCCCAGGTTCAAGCAATTCTCCAACCTCAGCCTCCTGAGTAGCTGGGATTACAGGTGCATGCCACTACGTCTGGCTAAGTTTTAAATTTTTAGTAGAGATCATGTTTCACCATGTTGGCCAGGTTGATCTCAAACTCCTGACCTCAGGTGATCCATTTGCCTCAGCCTCCCAAAGTGCTGGAATTACAGGTATGAGCCACCATACCCAGCCTATTTCTTTTTTTAATTAAAAATTTAAGAGGCACTTCCAAGATAGCCAATAGGAACAGCTCCGGTCTACAACTCCCAGGGAGATTGACACAAAAGACAGGTGATTTCTGCATTTCCAACTAAGATACCTGGCTCATCTCATTGGGACTGGTTGGACAGTGGGTGCAGAACATGGAGGATGAGCCAAAGCAGGGCGGGATGTTGCCTCGTCCAGGAAGTGCAATGGGTCAGGGAATTTCCCTTTCCTACCCAAGGGAAGCCATGAGTGACTGTACCTGGAGGAGCGGTACACTCCTGTCCAAATACTGCGCTTTTACCGCAGTCTTCACAACCAGCAGAGCAGGAGATTCTCTCCCATGCCTGGCTTGGTGGGTCCCACATCCACCGAGCCTTGCTCGCTGCTAGCACAGCAGTCTGAGATCAACATGGGATGCTGGAGTGTGGCAGGGGGAGGGACGTCTGCCATTGCTGAGGCTTGAGTAGGCAGTTTTATGCCCACAGTGTAAACAAAGTGGCAGGGTAACTTGAACTGGGCAGAGCCCACTGCAACTCAACAAGGCCTACTGCCTCTCTAGATTCCACCTCGGGGGCAGGGCATATCTGAACAAAAGACAGCAGACAGCTTCTACAGACTTAAACAACCCTGCCTGACAGCTCTGAAGAGTGCAGTGGTTCTCCCAGTATGGCATTCGAGATCTGTTAACGGACAGACCGCCTCCTCAAGTGAGTCCCTGACCCCCATGTAGCCTGAACGGGAGACACCTCCCAGTAGGGACTGACAGACACCTCATACAGGCAGGGGACCCTCTGGAATGAAGCTTCCAGAGGAAGGATCAGGCAGCAATATTTGCTGTTCTGCAGCCTCTGCTGGTGATACCCCAGGCAAACAGGGTCTGGAGTGGATCTCCAGCAAACTCGAACAGACCTGCAGCTGAGAGGCTTGTTAGAAGGAAAACTAACAAACAGAAAAGAATAGCATCAACATCAACAGAAAGGACATCCACACCAAAACCCCATGTTGTGGGAAGTCAGGGACCCCAAATGGAAGGACCGGCTGGAGCTGTGGCAGAGGAACACGAATTGTGAAAATTTCATGGACATTTATCAGTTCCCAAATAATACTTTTATAATTTCTTATGCCTGTCTTTACTTTAATCTCTTAAGCCTGTTATCTTCGTAAGCTGAGTGTGTATGTCACCTCAGGAAATAAGAAAGTCACTCAAAACCACACAGCTACATGGAAACTGAACAACCTGCTCCTGAATGACTACTGGGTAAATAACAAAATGAAGGCCAAAATAAATATATTCTTTGAAACCAATGAGAACAAAGACGCAACATACCAGAATCTCTGGGACAAATTTAAAGCAGTGTATAGAGGGAAATTTATAGCAATAAATGCCCACAAGAGAAAGCAAGAAAGATCTAAAATCGACACCCTGACATCACAACTAAAAGAACTAGAGAAGAGCAAACAAATTCAAAAGCTAACAGAAGACAAGAAATAACTAAGATCAGAGCAGAACTGAAGGAGATAGAGACACAAAAAGGCCTTCAAAAAAATCAGTGAATCCAGGAGCTGACTTTTTGAAAAAGTCAACAAAATTGATAGATCACTAACAAGATTAATAAAGAAGAAAAGAAGAAAAGAGAGAAGAATCAAATAGACATAATAAAAAATGATGAAGGGGATATCACCACCAATTCCACAAAAATACAAATTACCACCAGAGAATACTATAAACACCTCTATGCAAATAAACTAGAAAATCTAGAAGAAATGGATAAATTCTTGGACACATACACCCTCCCAAGACTAAACCAGGAAGCTGAATCTCTGAATAGACCAATAACAGATTCTTAAATTGAGGCAATAATTAATAGCCTATCAACGAAAAAAAATCCAGGACCAGATGGATTCACAGCCAATTTCTACCAGAGGTACAAATAGGAGCTGGTACCATTCCTTCTGAAACTATTCCAATCAATAGAAAAAGAGGTAATCCTCCCTAACTTATTTTATGCAGCCAGCATCATCCTGATACCAAAGCCTGGCAGAGACACAACAAAAAAAGAGAACTTTAGGCCAATATCCCTGATGAACATCGATGTGAAAATCCTCAATAAAATACTGTCAAACCGAATCCAGCACCACATCAAAAAACTTATCCACCACAATCAAGTCAACTTCATCCCCGGGATGCAAGGCTGGTTCAACATATGAAATCAGTAAACGTAATCCATCACATAAACAGAACCAATGACAAAAACCACATGATTATCTCAATAGATGCAGAAAAGGCCTTCAACAAAATTCAAGAGCCTTTCCTGCTAAAAACTCTCAATAAACTAGGTATTGATGGAATGTATCTCAAAATAATAAAGGCTATTTATGACAAACTCACAGCCAATGTCATACTGAATGGGCAAATACTGGAAGCATTCCCTTTGAAAACTGGCACAAGACAAGGATGCCCTCTCTCACCACTCCTATTTAACATAGCATTGGAAGTTCTGGCCAGGGAAAGAGAAAGAAATAAAGGGTATTCAGTGAGGAAGAGAGGATGTCAAATTGTCTCTGTTTGCAGATGACATGATTGTATATTTAGAAAACCCCATCAACTCAGCCCCAAATCTCCTTAAGCTGATAAGCAGCTTCAGCAAAGTCTCAGGACTCAAAATCAGTGTGCAAAAATCCAAGCATTCCTATACACCAAGAACAGACAAACAGAGAGCCAAATCATGAGTGAACTCCCTTTCACAATTGCTACAATGAGAATAAAATACCTAGGAATCCAAATTACAAGGAGTGGGAAGGACCTCTTCAAGGAGAACTACAAACCACTGCTCAAGGAAATAAAAGAGGACACAAACAAATGGAAGAACATTCTATGCTCATAGATAGGAAGAATCAATACCATGAAACTGGCCATATTGCTCAAAGTGATTTATAGATTCAATGCCATTCCCATCAAGCTACCACTAACTTTCTGCACAAATTCACAAGAATTGGAAAAAAAAATACTTTAAATTTCATATGGAACCAAAAAAGAGCCTTCATAGCCAAGACAATCCTAAGCAAAAAGAACAAAGCTGGAGGCATAATGCTACCTGACTTCAAACTATATTGCAAGGCTACAGTAACCAAAATAGCATGGTACTGGTACCAAAACAGATATATAGACCAATGGAACAGAACAGAGTCCTCAGAAATAACACCACACATCTACAACCATCTGATCTTTAACAAACCTGACAAAAACAAGCAATGAGGAAAGGATTCCCTATTTAATAAATGGTGCTGGGAAAACTGGCTAGCCATACATAGAAAGCTGAAACTGGATCCCTTCCCTACACCTTACACAAAAATTAACTCAAGATGAATTAAAGACTTAAATGTGCGACCTAAAATCACAAAAACTCAAGAAGAAAGCCTAGGCAATACCATTCAGGACATAGACATGGGCAAAGACTTCGTGACTAAAACACCAAAAGCAATGGCAACAAAAGCCAAAATAGACAAATGGGATCTAATTAAACTAAAGAGTTTCTGCACAGCAAAAGAAACTATCATCAGAGTGAATAGGCAACCTACAGAATGGGAGAAAATTTTTGCAATCTGTCCATCTGACAAAGGACTAATATTCAGAATATACAAAGAACTTAAACAAATTTACAAGAAAAAAACAAAGAACCCCATCAAAAAGTGAGCAAAGAATATAAACAGACACTTCTCAAAAGAAAACATTTATGCAGCCAACAGACACATGAAAAAATGCTCATCATCACTGGTCATGAGAGAAATGCAAATCAAAACCACAGTGAGATATCATCTCATGCCAGCTAGAATGGTGATCATTAAAAAGTCAGGAAACAACAGATGCTGGAGAGGATGTGGAGAAATAGGAACACTTTTACACTGTTGGTGAAAGTGTAAATTAGTTCAATCATTATGGAATAGAGTGTGGTGATTCCTCAAGGATCTAGAACTAGAAATATGATTTGACCCAGCGATCCCATTACTGGGTATATACCCAAAGGATTATAAAACATGCTGCTATGAAGACACATGCACACATATGTTTATTGCAGCACTATTCACAATAGCAAAGATTTGGAATGAACACAAATGTCCATCAATAATAGACTGGATTAAGAAAATGGCCCATATACACCATAGAATACTATGCAGCCATAAAAAAGGATGAGTTCATGTCCTTTGCAGAGACATGGATGAAGCTGGAAACTGTCATTCTCAGCAAACTATTACAAGGACAGAAAACCAAACACCACATGTTCTCACTCATAAGTGGGAGCTGAACAATGAGAACACATGGACACAGGAAGGGTAACATCCTACACCAGGGCCTCTTGGGTGGTGGGGGCCTGGGGGATGGATAGTGTCGGGAGAAATACCTAATGTAAATGATGAGTTGAAGGGTGTAGCAAACCAATGTGGCACATGTATACCCACGTAACAAACCTGCACATTGTGCACCTATACCCTGGAACTTAAAGAATAATAATAACAGTAAAATTTTTAAAAATACTTTCATTGACATACTGTAATTGTACATATTTATGTGGTATGATTTGACATACTGGTACATGTATATATTGTATGATGATCACATCAGGGTAGTTAGTACCATTACCTCATGTATATATTATTTCTTTGTGTTGAGAACATTTAAAAACCTCTCTACTACTTGTATTTCTTATAGACAACATATAGTTGAGTCTTGTTTTTGTTTTGTTTTTATTACACACTGAAAATCTCTATATTTTAGTTGGTTTATTTAAATCATTCATATTTAAAGTGATTATTGATAATTAGGTTAATATCTACCATGTTTGTAGCTATTTTCTATTTGTTGAATTTGTTCTGTTTCTTTTATTTTCCTTTTATCTGCCTGTTGCAGGAAGTCAGGGACCCTGAACAGAGGGACTGGCTAGAGCCATGGCAGAGGAACATAAATTGTGAAGATTTCATGGACATTTATCAGTTCCCAAATAATACTTTTATAATTTCTTATGCCTGTCTTTAATCTCTTAATCCTGTTATCTTCATAAGCTGAGTATGTGCATCTCCTCAGGACCACTATGATAATTGTGTTAACTGTACAAATTGATTGTAAAACATGTGTGTTTGAACAACATGAAATCAGTCCACCTTGAAAAAGAACAGAATAACAGCCCCTTTTGGGGAACAAGGGAAGACAACCATAAGGTCTGACTGCCTGTGGGGTCGGGCAAAAAGGGCCATATTTTCTTCTTACAGATGAGCCTATAAACAGATATGCAAGTAGGGAAGATACCACTACATTCTTTTCCTAGCAAGGAATATTAGTATTAATACTCTGGGAAAGGAATTAATTCCTGGAGGGAGGTCTATAAACTGCTTCTTTGGGAATGTCTGTCCTATGCAGTTGAGATAAGGACTGAAATATGCCCTGGTCTCCTGCAGTACCCTCAGCCTTACTAGGATTGGGAAACTCCATCCTGGTAAATTTTTGGTCAGACTGGTTCTCTGCTCTCAAACCCTGTTTCCTGTTGTTTAAGATGTTTATCAAGACAATATGTACACTGCTGAACATAGACCCTCATTAGGAGTTCTGATTTTTGCCTTGTCCGGTTTCCTCAGAAGCATGTGATCTTTGTTCTGCTTTTTGCCCCTTGAAGTATGTAACCTATTCCCTGTTCATACACCCCCTCCCTTTTTGAAATCCTTAATAAAAACTTGCTGGTTTTGAGGCTTGGGTGGGCATCACGGTCCTACCAATATGTGATGTCACCCCTGGCAGTCCAGCTGTGAAATTCTTCTCTTTGTACTCTTTCTCTTTACTTCTCAGCTGGCTGACACTTATGGAAAATAGATCCTACGTTGAAATACTGGGTGCAGGTTCCCCCAATATCTGCCTTTTCCAGTTTTAATCAAGCAGTTTATAATTCCATTATATCTCCTCTTTCACCATATTGCTTCTACTTTTTTAAAAAAGTATTTTTTTACTGGTTGCGCTAGAGTTTGCAATATGATGTTTTAACTAGTCTAAGTCTCCCTTCCAATAACAGTATACTGCCTCAGGTGTAGTGCAAGAACATTATAATCGGGTATTCCGAATTCTTCCCTCCCATATTTTATGATATGGCTGTCATTTATTTCACTTATTCATATGCTATAATCACCCCATACTCATAGTCGCCAAAGTACAATGGTTCAGCTTATGATTTTTCTACTTTACAATGGCGTAAAAGGTATTTATTCAGTAGAAACCATACTTTGAATACCATTACAACTATTTTGCTTTTCACTTTCAGTACAATATTCCATAAATTACATTAGATATTTAATGCTTTATTATAAAATAAGCTTTATGTGAGATGATTTTTCCCAACTGTAGGCTGATGTAAATGTTCTGAGCACATTTAGGGTAGGCTAGGCTAAGCGTTGATGTTTGCTAAGTTAGGTGTATTAAATGCATTTCAACATAATATTTCCCTTATGATGGGTTTAATGGGACGTAACCTTATTGTAAATCAAGGAACATCAGTACACAGTTACTATTATTACTTTCAACAAATAATTATTTTAGAATAATTAAACATATGCAAGATAAAAGGCTTTATTTCTCTTTATTAATTCCTTCTCTGCCATTCTTCCCTTCTTTATGTAGATATAAATTTCTGGCCTGTATAATTTTCCTCCTTCTTGAAGAACTTCACTTAACATTTCTTGCAAGGCAGATCTGCTGACAACAAATCTCCTCACTTTTTGTCTGAGAAAGTCTTTATTTCTTCATTTTTGAAGGATAATTTCTGTGGATATAGAATTCTAGGTTGGTGGAGTCTATATTTCCATACTTTCAATGTTACACTCCATTCTCTTCTTGCTTGCATGGCTTCTGTATTAGTCTGCTAGGGCTGCCATTTTTAAGAAAATGCCAGACTGGGTGCTTTAAACAATGGCAATGTGTTTGTTTGTTTGTTTGTTTATTTATTATTATTTTGCAGTCCTGGAGGCTGGAAAGTCCAAATCAAGCTGTTGGCAGAGTTTACCTCTCCAAGGTCTCTCTCCTTGGCTTCCAGATGGCTAACTTCTCACTGTGAACTCATGGGGCTTCCTCCTGTGCATGAGTCCTTGATATCTCCTCTTCTTCCCATGAGGACACCAGTCCTGTGGCATTAGGACTCCACCTGTATCACCTCATTTAACCTTAAACATCTCTTTAAAGGCCCCATCTCCAAATACAGTCCCACTGGAGTTGGACTTCAACCCAACCCCAGTTGCACCCGAATTGGGTTCAATTCGGTTTACAACAGCTTCTAGAAATAGATCTTCTGTAATTCCTATCTTTGTTCCTATGTAAGTAACATAATTCTTCCCCTCTGGCATCTTTCAAGATTTGTGTTTGTCTTTGGTCTCTTGTAGGTTGAATATGCTATACCTAGGTGTTAATATTTTGAAAGTTCTCCTGCTGTGTTTTCTCTAAGCTTCTTAGATCTGTGCTTTGGTGTCTGTCACTAATTTTGGAAAGTTCTTCATTATTCAAATATTTCTTCTTCTCCTTTCTCTTCTTCTCTTTCTGGTATTCCAATTCTGCGTATGTTACACCCTTTCACATTGTCGTGCAGTACGTGGATATTCTGTTCCACTCCCATTCCTTTTTCTTCTTGAATTTTGGTTTGGGAGGTTTCTTTCTTTTTTTTCCTTTTTTTCTGAGATGGAGTCTCGCTCTGTCGCCCAGGCTGGAGTGCAGTGGCATGATCTCGGCTCACTGAAAGCTCCGCCTCCTGGGTTCACACCATTTTCCTATCTCAGCCTCCCGAGTAGCTGGGACTACAGGCACCTGCCACCTCACCCGGTTAATTTTTTGTATATTTAGTAGAGATAGGGTTTCACTATGTTAGCTAGAATGGTCTCGGTCTCCTGACCTCGTGATCTGCCCACTTTGGCCTCCCAAAATGCTGGGATTACAGGCGGGAACCACTGCACCTGGCCGGGAGGTTTCTTTTAACGTATCTTCAAGTTTACCAATTCTTTCCTTGGCCTTGCCCAATTTACTGATGAGCTCAATAAAGGCACTCTTCATTTCTGTCACAGTGCTTTTGATTTGTATCATTTCCTATTGATTCCTTCTTAGCATTTATACTTCTCTACATATATCACTCATATGCCCTTGTATGTTTTCAACTTTTTCCAATAGAATCTTTAACATGTTAATCATGGTTATTTTCAATTCTCTGTCTGACTATTCCAATATCTGTCTCATATTCAAGTCTGGCTCTGAGGCTTGCTTTTGTCTCTTCAGCATTAATCTGGCTAAGAACTGGGCTCTATTTAATGTTTTCTACGACTATAGAAGCCAGAGGTTTCAAATTATTTCAGTATTCTTGTTTTTATCTTCCCTTTTTACTCATGACTTTCCTAAGTACTTTTCCTCAGAGAGAGTGTGCATTTTGCAGCTCTTTTAGCTGTAAGCCATTGTTATTACATTGGAGCCCTGTGGAAGTGGTGGGAGGGTGAAGGAGAGGGGAAGAGTTTTATAATTTTATGATAAAATCTCAGTCCTTTAGCTGGGTGTGGTGGCATGTACCTGTAGTCCCAGTTATTTAGGAGGCTGAGGCGAGAGGATCACTTTAGCCCAGGAGGTGGAGGTTGCAGTGAGCTGAAATCATACCACTGCCCTCCAGCCAGGGTAACAGAGCGAGACCTTGTCTCAAAAATAAATAAACAAACCTCAATATTTTAGGGGGCCTCTGTCCCTGGACTGAGATCTTCAAAGGTATTTCTCAGCACCTTCTCCCTTCTTCCCCTCTTAGATGAAACAAGAGGGATAGAGGAGGCTGGAACGGGAGAAATGCCCTCCTCTCCACCCTGTCCCATCCCACCCCCTCCCTTCTGAGCCAGGGTGTGGCTCTGGTAAAGTCTTTCCCCTGGAAAGGAGGCCTTTGTGAGGAAAAGGTCTAGAAGTATTTCCAAAGAATTACTCTCCCCCTCTCCTTGTCAGAGCCACAAAGGAATCTTTTTCAGATCGTGACCTTGAGAATCTGGTGGGGTTCCTGGAGATAAAATTTATGAAATTGTGGGTACCTCCTAAGACTGGACCCCTAGACTCTCTCACTGTCTTGCTAGTCCATACTCAGTCTTCAGCAATTCAACAAAATTACCATAAAAGTGTTTTTACCAGTTTATAAATCCCACATCTCCCACTCTAGATAATCTGAACCCTGAATTCACGTGTCTCTTTAGTTCTCTGATGGATTCAGGAAAAGTTGCTAATTTTCAGTTTGTTTAGCTATTGCTGGTTATAGGAACAGAAGTGATGACTTCCAAGCTCGTTATATGTCAGAGCTGAAACTGGAAGTCACTTCTGGGATTTCCAAGTGATTTCTTTTAAATCATCCATTCTATTTCTTTCTTTCTTTTTGTTTGTTTGTTTGTTGAGACAGGGTCTAACTCTGTCACCCAGGCTGGAGTGCAGTGGCGTGATCTCATCTCACTGCAACCTCCATGTCCCGGCTTCAAGTGATTCTCCCACCTTGCCCTCCCGAGTATCTGGGATTATAGGTGCCCACCACCACGCCAGGCTAATTTTTGTATTTTTTAGTAAAGACAGAGTTTCACCATGTTGGCCAGGCTGGTCCCAAACTCCTGACCTCAAATGATCTGCCCATCCCAGCCTCCCAAATTGCTGGGATTACAGGTATGAGCCACCATGCCCAGCCTATTCTATTTCTTCTTCTTATTACTTCTTCCTTTGGGTCTCATGACCTCTTATTCTTTTTTATGGATGTTAGTCCTTTCTTCATTTGTTAGAGATCCTTAAACATACTTACATAGTCACTTTTAAGTTGGTCCATTTGAGTAATAGGTGCCGATGAAATAATAATAATAATAAATATTTCATATTAATTTAAATAGGTAAGTTATTTTCATGAGTGAATTGATCTCCTAATTTTTACGTTATTGGCTAACTTCCTCAGATTCAATTTTCCTCCTAGGTTTTAGAATTTTGATGCATAGTGAGCAAAAGGATTTTGTTTAGTTTTGTTTTTCTCTCTGATATCATTCCCTCCTGTGCTCCATGGATATCTAAGTTAGGCTAGTTGGATTCTTACTCCAGAACTCTGCTGTCCGGTGAAAACCCAGGGTGCCTGTCTTTTAGTGATGTGGATAGTATCTATTCTGTCACTCCTGCCCTTTCCCTCTTCTCTAGGTACCGAGCTTTGTATTAGCTGTATGCATATTTTTCAGATACATTTTACGGGTGATTATTAGGCCTATATGTATTTTTCAGATAAATTTTTCATACCTCCTGCTTTGTGCTTCTGATTTATGCAGAAATTTATCTCAGGGAATGAAGGCTGAGTCTGTTTTATTTTTTTCTCATTTAAAGCTTGATATAGCATTTATTTGGAGTAGATTAGGGCCTTAAAACATGAATTTATAATAGCCTCTTGCCTGGAAGACATGTTTCATTTATTTTAGCAATATCTCTGTGAAATATATGAAGTTAGGCTTTATGTACCCATTTTACAAATGCAAAGAGAGGGTAACAGGTAATCAGGGACAGGCCTGGCTAATTTTTAATTTTTTTGTAGAAATGAGGTCTTGCTATGTTACCCAGTTTGGTCTCAAATTTCTGTCTTCAAGTGATTCTCTTGCCTTGGCCTCCCAGGTTACTTGGACTCCCAAAATTCTAGGATTAGGTGCCCAACCTAAGTAGGTAATATGCATAATTATACTGAACATGTGGTATTCATAGCTCAGGCTTTAATGTCTTTTTCTTGCTTATGACATTTAGAATCAGGTTGTGATGGAGAAGCTCTATGGTAGATAGGCCAAATGTTCCATTTACAACTTTATCATAAGGTTTTTCTACTTTAGAATCAGAGGTTTCTGCTTAGAGATTTCCAAGCCATTCATTGTTTCATGCCATTCTTTCACTGTATTCGTTCTTTCAGGTGCTCTACACAGAAAAGTTTATGGAGATTTCATTTCCTTCTCCTTGACCTTCAGTAACACACAGACGATTTCTAATGAATTCAGATCCACTCCATGGAGGTTCTCCTCTCCGTTTAATCTCACATCTTTCTCAGATTTCATCTTCTAGAGATTGGAGCCCTTGTACATGGGACAGGTGAGAATGGGGGTGTTTGTGTTTATACTTTCCTTGAATTTTATGGCCTTCATTACCCAAAGCTGTGTGAAATTGAGGGAAACACAGTTGGCTTGAATTCTAGAGCCATCTGTTCAACCTGTTCAAGATATTAGTGGTTGACTGTTTACTAAACAGACTTCCCTGAGTGGCAGCCCAAAGGCCTAGGCGGAGGCTTCTGTTAATCATTAGGCATTTAACAAACAGTTGGGGCCCTTGCTAGCTTTGCTATCATTGCTTTCAGGAGCAACGTTCTGTGCCCTGCCATCAGCCACATAACAAGAGATGAGCTCCCTGGTGTGTTTGCTGTGAGGATTTCCCGCAGGCTTGGGTTGCCACGCCCAAGTAGCAGTGGTCAAGCATTCTGCAGGAGATGTGACATGTGTGCTTTGGTTGTTGACTTTATCTTTGCCAACACATGTGGGTGTCTAATGTTGGCTGGGAAACTGGGCTCCAGGGTGGAGCCAAGGTTTAATTTTGTTGATAATTTAATGCTTGAAGAGACATGTACTTTGGTGAGTTCTCTCCCTTGAGACTTGTGCCCTTTCACTAATCCTTTGCATAAACACTGCCTTGAAAACTGTTTATGAAGTATTCACAAAGGCATGTGAAACTGTTGGTAAACAGTCATTGTGAATAACATTTACTCATGATCAGATTCCCGAACCTACGTTTCTTTTTGAGATGGAATTTATTATGTGATGCAAATCTTGGTGAAGCCGCAAACACAGGTTGAAGCCCTCTGCCTGATTCTTGTGGCAGATTAGAGTTCATGACAGAAATGGTAATTTAGCCTGGGGAATGGAAATGAAACTTCTCCCAAAGTCTCTATATTCCAATAGCAATCTCAACTAGTTGAAAGTATTTTAAAATAGGAAAAGAACCATGAGGTTGCAGGAAGGTAGATAGAGGCAAGGGCAATCCAACATTTAGGTAAGAAAAGAAAATAAACACTTGGCGATGAATGGCCCTCAGATCTAGTGGTGTGGTGGAGCTGAATGTCATGGCCTTTAGTAGCAGCTCATGTCTCTTCCCAGCATTGTTTTGAGAGAGAGCGAGTTGGTAGCTTGCAATTGACTACAGTCAGTATCCACACCACAGAAATCGTCAAATGCTACCAATCCTTGAGAGCCAGTTGTAGAATGAATGCAACCAATGCACCACTGAAGTGAAGAGTTCAGACTACCTCTTAATTTCATTTCCAAAGAGTGGGAGAGGTTATATTCTTTCAGAAGTAAAGACATAGAAGGGTTGAAGATATATTCTCGGAAAAGTTGTAAGAGCTTGACTATATGATATACCTGAGTCAAGAAGGAGTCCCTGAATTTAAACTGAGCTTTTCTTTCTGGGTGAAACCACATTATCTGTGAAATAAAACCACTTTAGAGAACTGAGCAAACAAAGCTATACAATGCAAGCAATTTCCAGGCCTTAGCCTTTGTATTCTGCTTGGTTTTACTGGTTTGATTCATTTTATTTATTCATCTGTTCATTTGACACTTCTTTTTGAGTACCTCCTGTAGGCTGTGTTAGCTCTTCTTGGATGAACAAAGACAAGGTTGTTGTCTTCATGAAGCTTATGGTTTAGTAGAAAATACAGATAATAATCAAGCATCCAGAAATAAGTGTATAATTACAAACTGTAGTAAGTTGTATAAAGGAAAAGGAGGCCTGAAGTGGTGACTCCCCCACCTGTAATCCCAGCACTTTGGGAGGCTGAGGAGGGTGGATTGCCTAGCTCAGGAGTTCGAGACCAACCTGGGCAACAAGGCAAAACTGCATCTCTACAAAAAATACAAAAATTAGCTGGGCATGGTAGTGAGCACCTGTAGTCCTAGCTACTTGGGGGATTGAGATGGGAGGATCACTTGAGCCCAGGAGGTTGAGGCTACAGTGAGCTGAGATTGCACCACTGCACTCCAGCCTGGGTGACAGAGTGAGACTCCATCTCTAAACAATAAATAAATTAAAAATTGTTTTTTTACAAAGGAAAAGGATAGACTGCTAAAGAAATATCTGATGACTTGGTTATGCTGAGGGTGGGTAGGGGAGGTTTCCATGAGGAAGTGAGGACTGAGCTGAGATCAAAAGGATTGGTAGCAATTTCACCAGGAGAATGGAAGTGAGTAATGGAAGAGGTTTAAATAGAGAAAGCGAATGTGCAGTGGCCCTTTGGTGAGAAGAAATGTGTGTACTTTTAAGAAAATTAGAAAGCGGCTGTAGAACAGAGCGCGGGGATAGTGGTGTGGGATGAATTGTGTTAATAAATTTATGTTAATCTAGGAAGAATGGGAAGTTGATAGATCAGATTTGCTTTCTATTTTTAATTTCACTTTGGTTACAATATGGAGAACTGATTAGAGGGAAGAGGAAGATGAGGACACAAGTTAGAGGCTATTCCTGTATATTCCCGGTGAGAGATAATGGGACTCTGGACCATGTTAATGGCAGTGGTGATGTGGATAAGGAGATACAGGGAGGAGACATTTAGGATATAAAACATTGAAGACACCTGGTGATGGATTAAATATGAGAATGGCAGGGGAGGAGGTCTTATCAGGATGACTCCAAATTTTTGGCTCTGGAGATCGAATGAATAATTGTTCTATTTACTAAGATTGAGAACCAGCACTGGAATGGAAGCCATGAATTTGGATTTGGGATGTTTCAATATTTACAATGGAGATGTCTAGTAGACATTTTGGATATACAGATCCAGAATAGCATGAAGAGCTGCCCGCATCTAGGTGGTAATTGAGGCTGATGTCATGATGAGGTCTGCCATTAGAAGGTACAGAGAGAGAAGAGGAGGAGACCCAAGCAGTACTCTGAGAATGTTAAATAGCTAGTGACTCAATAGAGGAGAATGAGCCTGCAAATGACAGAGAGAGTGGCCAGGGAGGTAGGAGGAAAACCAAGAGAGATGGGGCTGGGAGTTAAGTGCAAATGGTCCTGAGGGATCTTATTAAAAGGATGAAACTGTTCTAAAAGTGATTTATGGTGATGATTACACCACTCAGTAAAGTTAAATTCAATGCTAAAAAGCATTGAATTGGACAGTCAAAATATGTGAATCATACGACATTGAGGTAAAATGTACCTCAGAAATACTGTTGAACAAGAAACCCAAGAGATTGTACAATGACGAAAAATAAAAAATGAGAACCCTTAATCCCAGCACTTTGGGAGGCCAAGGCAGGCGGATCACCTGAGGTCAGGGATTTGACACCAGCCTGACCAACATGGTGAAACCCCATCTCTACTGAAAACACAAAAACTAGCCGGGCATGGTGGCACATGCCCGTAGTTCCAGCTACTTGGGCGAATCACTTGAACACAGGAGGTTGAGCTTGCAGGGTGCCGAGATCACACCCCTGCACTCCAGCCTGGGTAACAGAGCGAGAACTTGTCAAAAAAAAAAAAAGAGAATCTTTCAGGAAGGAAGGAATTGTCATGTCATGTGTGTTGAATGCTGATAAGTAAGATGTGGACCAATGGTCATTAACAAACTGAGGACTTTAAACAGATATTAATGCAAAACAACAGTCCAAATATTGCATAATGTAATACTGTAAGAATACTGACTTGTATTTTAAAATGGTATTTTCATAGTTATGAGAAGATGCATATACCTTGATCCCAACTGTTTTCAAATAAATAGCCAAAGTCAAGATGTTTGTTATGCCCTCTGCATGAAATGGCAGCTGGGAAATGGATTCTGATGAGGAAATTCTATTATAACTGGAAGTCCTGTTTATGTGTAGGTAAGAATTAGTCCTCGTATGTGATCAAAGAGCATATTTACTCTGGAAGTCTGAGGCACCCCGAGACTATTGTAAAACTCCTGATTTTTCTTTAAATGATCTAAATGGTTACAAAGGCATTATGTCACAAATAATAATCTTCATAAACATAAGCATATAATCAGTACTTTATGCAGCATGTGGCACTTAGTAGGTGCTCAATAAATATTTGTTGATGACACAAACTCAGAAGTTAGAAAAGTGAGAGTGCTCATTATTTGAATCTACAATGCAAATTACTACAGTAGCAAAGCTTAGAAGAGCACAATATTATATTAAAAGAAAAGACCAAATCTATGTGAATAATTTAAAAGCTCTGTCCTTTTAGAAAGAGTCCACTAATTCTTCATAAGTTCTTATTCATTTTTCACTTGATTACCCAAATCAGTTCAAACTAGTCAGTCAAGTATCTGCATGTAAATAAATAATTCTTACACTTAATCATCTTTCGAAATGTATTTTTGCTATAAATGTTGTCTTATTTCTCTTATTCCTATTTCTTTGGACTATTGGTCTGAAAATGATATTTTTTTTGTTTTTGTACTTCCCATCCTAAGCAATAGAGGCCTCTGATGTCTAGATTAGGCCTCCAAGAAAATACCTACCCAAGGATTTTTTTCAACCAACCTGCTTAATCTAGATAGCTGTAGAAGGCTGGTAACAAGTGACTTCCAATCCAATTTTTAAATAAAATGTTTCAACTAAATTTAAATGACTTCTTCAAATTAGGTTTAGGTTTTATGAAATGCTTAACTCAGGCCATCTGATGTTTACTGAGCTTCCTGAGCTCATCCTATACTTACAATAGCAACCCAGTTGCTATTTTCCTTTTCTCTCTCTCATTTTTTTTTTTTTTTTTTTTGAGACAGGGTCTCACTCTGTCACCCAGGCTGGAGTACGGTGGAGTGATCATAACTCACTGTGGCCTCAAACTCAAGGGCTCAAGCAATTCTTCCAGTTCAGCCTCCCAAGTAGCTGGGACCACAGGTATGCACCACCACGCTCAGCTATTTTTTTTGTAGAGATGGAGTTTCACCATGTTGCCTAGGTTAGCTAGTGTTCTTTTCTTTTCTTTCCTTTTTTTTTTTAATGGAGTCTTGCTCTGTTGCCAGGCTGGAGTGCAGTGGTACGATCTTGGCTCACTGCAACCTCCGCCTCCTGGGTTCAAGCAATTCTCCTGCCTCAGCCTCCCAAGTGGCTGGGACTACAGGTGCATGCCACCACGCCCAACTAATTTTTGTATTTTTAGTAGAGACGGGGTTTCATCATGTTAGCCAGGATGGTCTTGATTTTTTCTGAGAGTAGGAAATCAGCACCTATAGCAGAAGTACAGTTGATGAGATGTCCCTGAAAGAGGAAGATGGTGAGCACAGAGATAACCTAAAATGACCAGTGCTTGATAGAATTAGACAAGGATCAACATGTATGGCCTGTTGAAGTGTTCTGTTAGAATGACTACTCTAATATGTCTTTTCTTTTTATACTTCCATATTTTCTACCTGGAAATTAATTTATAATGTTAGGATAATTGTTCTGGATTACACAATATTGCAGATATATTTTGGGCTATGCAGCAGCAATACAAAATTAGGACATTTGCTCTTAACTTTATTGATTAAGGCTCTCCATTCACTCTGTAAATATATTAACTAATGCTCACCACACACCGAGCATGTGAGATGCTTGGTAGCTCTCTCATGGGTCTACTACTTCTGCTCCCACAAGCTAAAGTTATATATTTACCAAGAGTTCATTGTCCCTGTACTTGTCATTGTCATGTAATTTGATTTATATATAAATATTTTATAATAATATGCTACATCAGAGAGAAAAGAATATTTCTATGAAAACTAGGATGAATGCTTTTGAAAGACTCAATAAATTACCCCCAAAATGCTGTTGGATTAGGTGTGAACAAGGAAAATATAAAGACTGATCATCTTTCTGTTTCAGGTTGCTTTATAAGGGTTTTAAACTTCTCACTTCACTTAAAAAGTCAAAGCTGGAAATGATGTACAATGCAATATTTGCTATCTCAGAAACTCAACATGAAACACTAATTAGAAGACCATACTCAAAGAAAAGATCTGGATCATAAATTAAAAGACCAGTAAAAAATATCCATTAATATGTTTTAAAGCCAAATGTTTAAGGAATGTATGGATAATTTTCTATAATTTTTTCACTTTAACCAATATTTTTGATGAACCAATTAACTTGGGGGAGTTTCAACTGCTCTTGTGATTTTTCCCAAGGCACCCTCTGCTATTTCCTCTTCTAAATACCCTCCCTCACTTCCTAGATATACTTCCTCACTGTACACACACTCTCTCTTCTTCTCACTCTCATTCCCTTCCTCTCCTTTTTATTGACTGAGTCTTATTCATTCTTCAAGTCCTAAGACTTCAGCTCAGATATTCACTTCTCTGAGGAGCCTTTCCTGTCCTAGGTAGAGAAGCAGATTGTTCTGTCCTATATGTCACGTCTGTGCTGTGGATATAACTTTAGGACTCCACTTAAAGCATACTTTGTATTGCTTTCCGATAATTTGCTTAACACACATCATTATCTTTTAGTGTCTTTGGGGGTCAGTTTCCATTGATTGTCCTTCCCTTTTAAGCATAGGTCACACTTTTCTGTTTCTTTATATGTTGAGTAATTCTGTTGGACCATATCCTGGACATTATGAAAGTTATGTTGGGGTGGCTCTGGATTATGTTATATTCCTCCAAAGAGTGTTTATTTGATTTGATTTAGCAAGAAATTTATTTAACTGGATTCCAAGTGCAAACTCTGTCTTTTGGGGGCAGCAACTCAAATCTCAGTTCAGTTCATTCATTCTTACCTTGTCTGACTGCAATCTGGCTGACACATGCATTGTTCAAGGGTTAAACAGATTCAGCCAGAGTTTATACACAGAATTTGGGTTCTCTCTTATTTTTTTTTTGTTGTTGCTGTTTGTTTTTTGTTTTTGCTTTTGTTTTTGTTTGATTCTCTTTTTTTTATGGTCTCTCTCTCACTCACCAGTGAATTTTTTATAGGACTTTACCCACTCTACCCTCATGATATGTAAGTCTAAAAGCCATAAAAATACAGGGGGAAGAAAAAGCCCAGTGTCTTTTCCTTCTTCCAAGGTAAATTTCTCTCTAGAATCTTCCTGTTCTTATTCACTTTCTGTCTTAGCCTATCCAGCTGCTATAACAAAATATAAACTGGGTAGCTGATAAACAGCAGAAGTTTATTCCTCACAGTTCTAGAGTCCCGGAAGTCCAAAAAGATCAAAGCATCAGTAGTTTTGCATCAGGTGTGGGCCCACTTCCTGTTCACAGATGGCACCTTCTTGCTGCCCTCACATGGTGGAAGAGACAAGGCAGCTCTCTGGGACCTCGTTTATAAGGACTCCAATCCCATTCATGGGCAGAGCCCTCAAAGGTCTCATCCCCAGTGATTAGATTTCAACATATGAATTGGCGGGGGGGAAACACAAATATTCAGACAATAGCATTCCAGTTTCTCCAAATTGTTGGTGTCTTTTCATTTTGTGTTTAAATTTTATCCAGAGTTGATACAACTCTGAGAGAGGACTGGTCTGCTAGGGGATTACACATCCTACCAGAAGCAGAAGCACTTCATTATCCTTGAACCACTGTGTCCAAACAATGTCTGACACATTGTGTGGGCCCTCAGGAAACACTGTGTGTTGAACAGAATTAAATAGAAGAACATTGCTAAAATGAATAAATACACTAAAAGGAAGGAAAAAGAAAGGCTTGTTCTCATTAGTTTCTACTGATTTTTAAATAATAAGTAGTTGACACTTTAGGAACCAAAAAATGATAGTCAAGAAGACTTGAGAATAGAAACAGCAAGTTCCTATGATGGCTCAAGTTAGCATGAGATGGGAAGCCACAAAAAGTAGGCTCAGGGCAGTGGTGTCTGTGCACTAAGAAATATCCAGGAGAACTTAAATTTGTCCTGAGACATAAATTTTCCCAAGGCCTATCCTGGACACAGATTCCACCAACAAAGTAAGTTTTCCAAGATTTTGGCATTATTATGCGTCTGCTTCATGAGAAATCCCCTAGAAAAATCTGTTAGTCAGTTTAGAGAAGAACAGAGTCACAGTTGGCTGTGAGACGATAAGCAGAGCATCACAACAAATAGCAATTACCCACAAGGGAGGCGCCTGCAGGGGTGCGAGGAGCTGGGGCTCGATCTTCGCTCATTTACTATCTTTAGTAATGACCTGAGAGTGGTGAAAACAGATTGCTAATTAAGTGGAGTCAGGCCTGCAGTGGGAGCCATAGCTGGAAAGAGGGGAATACTAACCAAGCTAATATAACAAGGTTAGGACTCTGGGTTGAAAACTCAAAAGGATGAGATTCAGCAGGGAAGGAATATTGTAATATTGTTACTGTCAAGAGAAGAATATTCAGGCGGGCGTGGTGGCTCATGCCTGTAATCCTAACACTTTAGGAGGCCAGGGTGGGAGGATTGCTTCAACCCAGGAGTTCAAGACCAGCCTGGGCACATAGTGAGACCCATCTCTACAAAAAATGAAAAACAAACAAACAAAAGGCCAGGCATGGTGTTGCATGCTTGTAGCCCCAGCTACTTGGGATGAGGTTGAGGGCTGAAGTGAAGGGATGGCTTGAGTCTGAGAGTTCAAAGCTGCAGTCAGTCATGATCACACTACTGCACTCCAATACGGGTGACAGAGTGGGACCCTGTTTCAAAAAAAAAAAAAAAAGAAAAGAAAAGGAAAAAGAAAAAAAGTATAGCTTTCTGTTGGCAGAGAATAGAGACATGAAAAGAGACACATACCTGTAAAGAATCTAAAAATGTGAGGCTGAAAGAAGGCAATTGACAATGGCTGTGTGGCAGGATATTCCATAACAATCACTCTTCCTTGCAGACCATAAATGTCATCAAGATTTGAGAGAGCCAGGGGCTCCCCCCAAGACCCAGGAAGGAGAGCAGGCCATGCTCCCTGTTATGCCTTCCATGGTTCCCACACCTCCTCAATGCTGGTGACTTCCCAGTTTGAGACTGGTTGGGCTTTGCTTGGTGAGCTCCTGCATGGCTCTGGTCCACAGGAAGGTGTCACAGGTAGGTGAGCAGTAGGGCAGGAAATGCAGTACTACCCTTTGGAAGAGTTACCTTCCACCCACGGTCATTTATGTGCCCAACTCACTTCAAAACTCTAAGACGTGCCACAGGTGATCTTGTTTACCTATTCATTCATTAATAATCTGTCTTCCCACAAGAATAATGTGCTCCCATGAGAACAGGGACCTCATCTGTCCTGTTTGCCATTGCAACATCTATATCAAGGGCAATGCCTGGCTCATTTTAACTAGAAAATGGATATTTGCTGAATGAATGATTGAAGTAATGAATCTTGTCCTATGTGCCCGTTTCACAGAAGAGGACACAAAGCAACACCATGACTTGCCTCTGGTCCACACAGGTGGAGGTTGAACCTGGACCAGAATCCAGTTCTTTGCCTCCCTCAGGTCTTTAATCAAAAGTCACCTAATTGAGGACTTCCCTGGCCAACTATAAAAAACTCCACACTCCTACACCAGCCAACATTTCACATTGCACATTCCCTCCTAGCTTTTTTCCTTTCTGAGCACTTCTCATGACTGAAACACACTGTTTGTACGTTGGTCATCATTTGTTCCTCCCTGTAGAATGTGGACTGCAGGAGGGCAGGGGTTTTTGTCTGTGTGTTCGCTGCTGTATCACCAGCAACAACAATACCAATGGCCATGGCTAATGTTTATTGAGCACGTGCTGTGTGCCAGGCACGTGACATGGAATATCTCATTTAAAATCCCTAGCAGTTCCAGGAAGTAGATGTTATTAGTATGCCCATTTTATAGATGGGAAGACTGAGCTTAGAGAAGTTAAGTAAGTAACTTGTACTTATTAGGAAGTGACAGAGGTGGGATAAGAAGCCAGATCTGTCTGATACCCAGGTCCTGTCTTTGACCACTAAGCTCTGAACTGCCTCCCAGCAAGAGCCTTTGTGGGGGGAGTTGGCTGAGATGTCTGGGCCAGCAGACCTAATAGCCCCCTGTCCTCCTTCCCCAGGCAGCTGTTCTTTTCCTATGACTCAGCTCCACTCACAGAGGAGTCAAATGAGGCTGCAAATCAGAGCTGGTGACCAAGACCACCACAAAGCTCTTGACATGCCATTTCTGCTGGCATTTCACCTGGTCATCCAACAGCATCAGTCTCTGAACAGGAAGACAAAGAGGCAGCCTATTCTTAACTCCGACTAATTGTAGAGAGGACCCCCCACCCCCTTTCTCAGAAGATCCACCTCCCGACCTACATCCCATTTGCAAACCCTCCTAGAGCAGAGTGGGAAGAGCCTAGCAAGTCAGCACTTTTCCCCTTGCCATGATTAGCAGATTGTCTTCCAACCACAGAGTCAAGTGTCCACCGTGCTGATTGATGTCCAAGCTCAGGCAGAGTGAAGGGGAGCAGCCAGGTGCTTTCTCACAGGTCCGCAATCTGCTCCCCATTTCTCATCACTCCTACCCTCTCAGCACTCACTGCAAGGGACTTCCCAAGTTTTCCTTGGCTTCTTAGAAGCAGGAACCCTATTGTGGATCCTCACAGGACAGATCAAGAGCAAGGGAGACATATTTATTGGGCACCTACTCTGAGGGTGCTATGGAAATGACATCACTTAGTTCTTTCCTGTTATACAGATGGGATAACCGAGACTCAGCCAAGCTCGTCCAAAGCCACACAGATAAGTGGCAGGGTCAAAGGTATGAGAACACCAGTTTAGTTTTAAAGCCCAATCTCTATTTCCCACTCTCTTGAGTTGCTGTGGAAACTGTGTTCCCTTGTGTCCCTAAAGGCTGAGGGGCATAGTCTCACTTATTCATTCCTCAGCAGCAAATATTATCTACTATGTGTCAGTCACTGTGCTAGGTGCTTGGGGTACAGCAATGAGCACAACAGACAAAAACTCCTGCCCTCACACAGCCCACATTCTACAGAGAGGAACAGATGATGAACAAGACAAAATGTAGAGAGGACATTGATTACGGTAAATGCTCACAGGTTGAGGGAAGTGGACAGAAGATCTGGGAAGGGAATGTGAAATATTGCTCAGAGCAGAGGTTATGGAATTTTCCAGAGTTGGCCAGGGGAGGCCTCACTGAAAAGGTGACTTTTGATTAAATACCAGAGGGAAGTGAAGAACTGGATTCTAGTCTGGGTTCAGCCCCTATCTGTGTGACTAGAGGCACATCTTGGTGTTGCTTTGTGTCCTCTTCTGTAAAATGAGCACATAGGACGGGATTCATGTCTTGGATCATTCATTCAGTAAATATTAATTTCCTAATGAAAATGAGCCAGGCATGGCCTTTGACATAGATGTTGCAAAGGTGAACAGGAGAGATGAGGCCCCTGTCCTCAGGGGAACACATATTCTTCTAGTAAGACAGATAATGAATAAATGAATAGGTAAACAAGATCACCTTTGACAGACCTAAGAACTATGAAGTGAGTTGGGTACATAAATGACTGTGGGTGGAAGGTAACTCTTTCAATGGACTAGTCAGGGATCCTAATGTTTTGCATTTGTGATCCTACTACCCACAGCCATGAGGTCTCCTGCAAGCAGGTTCTCTCTTGTAGGGCCTTGTGGTCTTCACCGCAAGAGAAAACACTCAACAACTAACAAGTCCCAACCACCCCATGCAGATGAAATCCAGTCACGCGGGCATCTTTCCAAAGGCGTTGAAATTGAAAGTAGGAACTGGTGAACTCTGCCAGTGGACAGCCAGCAGGTGCACAAGGTATTTTGAACTCTGAAAGAGCACACCTCTCGTGAAAGCAAGCTGCAGCTTGCAGGAGGCATTAGGCTTATACTTTCCACCCCTCCTACCGTTGCAAACAAGTTATTAGCAGTATTACATTTTCCCTTAGGGGAATCAGTGTTAATTCACCTTGGCGCTATTATGGCACCAAGCCATTCATGCAGCTCACAGCTCCTCAGTGAAAAAAGAAAGGAAGAAGGAAATGAGGAAAGGAGGAAAGGAAGAAGGGAGGATGGAAGAAAGGAAGGAACAAAAGTGCTACCTTAAAGACTTGCTATAAAACATCATATAAAACTCGTACCTTCTCAGCACTCATTTCACCCAAATGACCATCAATGAAGAGTGGGTTTTTTGGAATCACATGTACTCAATGGCATTCAACATGAAAGCATTTGGGTGCATTAGTGCATTAGGGAAGGTGCCTGAGCTTTTTTCACCATAATAACCTCTACTTTTCTTCTACTTCCTCGAGTTGTAATGAAAATCGAGGTTCAAGAGATTCAAGGCCTTTCACATCAGAGGTGGAAAAACTGTTCTTCAGCCTAGAAAATAATGGCAGGCCATACAGATTGTGTTCCTCTTAACATCAAGTTCCCTCATGTTAATTTGGCAAATAAAATTCCTTAAACATGACAGTGGTAGCTCACATTAGTCAAAGCACAAATCTGTGCCCTCACAATCATCATCTCTTTTAACCTGAATAACCTTGATCCTTCCTGGGACTCCCTGTTCCAGCCCTCTCTTTGACTGGGTGGGTTGGTTTGCCTAGTTTTGGAACTGCATATCAAGAAGCCTGCAAATGTAAGCCTCATTCTCTGATATCAGCATTTTCAATAAATAAAGGTGAAATTTTGGTTTCCAGGCTGCATCACTCTTTTGTCTTATTTCTCACTTGGTTCAAAACTTGGTAAGGACAGAGGAGTGCTGGTTCCCCAGACTCCAAGAGAAGCTTATTTTGTGCCACTTCATTCTGCACCTCCTGCAGGCTTGTAGCATCTTTTTCTCTATCACAGAAAACACTGTGTGTACCCTTAACACCTGCCTGAGAATAAAGGCTGGGTTAGTGTTGGCCTCCCTTCTAAAATGGAAAGTGAGGCAAATCAATAGTCAGAGATAACTATCAAATGGAAGTCCAGATTACTATGTTTAGGAAGAAGCAGTTCTCAGAATCTAGCAAGTCCATAGTTCCATCCAACAGAGATGGACATGGGAGCCCATCCGCCATGTATCAGCTGATTGAATCTTGGAGGGTGCTTGGCCCAAGACTAGCCAATCTGTAGATGTATATGGGGCCTGGCACAAAGACTCTGCCCAATAGGGACAATGTCAATATAAAAGATGTGGACAATAACTGCTGTTTATTAGACAATAGTAACTGATGTACCAGGCATTGTGCTATGTGCTTAACACTCATTATCTAATTTAGCTGGGAAGAAGAGTGAGGAGTGGCTTCATTTGATCGGTGAGGCAGGAAGGTGGTGCCGAGGACTGGGGTCCAGCTCTCTTCTATGCTCTGAATGTTTGTACCCCACCTCACTCCAAATTCATATGTTGAAATCCTTACCCTCAAGGTGATGAAACTAGGAAGTGAGTCTTAAGGAGGTGACTAGGTCATAAGGGTAGTGCCCTCAAGAATGGGATTAGTGGCCTTATAAAAGGCCAGAGAGACACCTCTCTCCCCTTCCACCATGTAAGGACACAGTGAGGAGGTACCATCTATAAGCCAGAAAGTGGACCCTTAACAGATACAGAATCTGTCTTGATCTTGGACTTCCCAGCTTCCAGAACTGTGAGAAATAAATTTATATTGTTTATAAGCTACCTAGTTTTTGGAATGTTGTCATCACAGCCTGAACAAACTAAGACACTCCCCATCTCTCCTGCAGATCCACATATTCTTCAGTGCTTTTCCATGCTGTGGGTTTCAGGGCAGCTGCATCTGTGGTCATCCAGTCCTGTCTATGACTAAGTGGGCTGGTTCGCCTGATTCTGGAGTTTAACTTCCAGAAACCCAACTGCCTGCATATGTAAGCCACATTCACCATAATCATTCTCCTTTGCACTTCATCAGTGATAAAAAGGCGATGTCGTTTTCTGACTGTCTTATTCTTTTGTCTGATTTGCTATTTGGCTCAGAACTTGATCACGAATGAGGAGTGCCATTTGTCAGGCTCTCTCAAATGCCGAAAGAAGTGTATTTTGTACAGTCAGATTCTGTACACACAGCAGACAATGTTTAACACATGGCTACCATGTAACTTTATATCCAACATTAGTCAAGGGTTGACTAATTTTCATTATAAAACAAATGACAAGAAAATCTCTCTCCTCTAGAGAACACTAAGCAATTTAATTTACTGAGCCAAGTGTAGAAGTTAGAGTCCAGAAATCAAAGACACATTTAACAACTTGAGTGGGTGTTTTCTGTTGCTTGTTGACACTAAATGATGAACATTATTCAACAGTTAATGGCGGACATTAAATTATAATTATACATTCATTATATCAAACATGTATAAATCCATATTTGTTTTATATGTGAACACACAGATTACAGTCATTCTTAGTTCAAGTTTTGTAATACTCAATGAACCTTTGGTTAGTTCCAGAGGGCTTCGCTAATGTTTTAATTTTCTGCAATTCAATTAATGTCAATTCACTTTAATTTGAAAAGCACAGCTGGGCGTGGTGGCTCCCACCTGTAATCCCAGCACTTTGGGAGGCAGAGGGAGGTGGATTGCTTGAGCCCAGCAGTTTGAGACCAGCCTGGACAACATGGAGAAATTCCCTCTCTATAAAAAATACAAAAAACTAACAGGGCACGGTGATGTGCACCTGTAGTCCCAGCTACTCGAGAGGCTGAGGCAGAAGAATCGCCTGAGCCCGAGGAGGTCGAGGCTACAGTGAGCCATAATCATGTCACTGCTCTCCAGCCTCAGTAACAGAGTGAGACTGTCTCCAAAAAAAAAAAAAAAAAGGGAAAAGGACAAGATATCCTACGTTGCACGTTGGTGGTATGATGGTGAGGTGGACTATAAAAATGGAGGTTATGTCTAAAAATCAAAGGGAAACATTTTCTACTCAGTAATTGGAAGGTTTTAATACTTCATCAGATCTTCGAGATTCCTTTCCATCCACAATTTCCAAATCCTTAGGCTTCATATTTGTCTCTGGGCAAACCATGCGGGTAAGTTCACCTTACAAACCAGTATAGGATTACACCGTCCTAGGTAGCAAAACTGAACTAACCAAATACACTTATAAACTCTTAAGCCCTTTACAGCCGCAGAAATATGATTGTATTTGTGCTTACCCAACAGAAGTTTTTTTTTAAAATACTGGCTTAAGAGCATGCAATATACTCCTTTATCTAATTCAGAGAATTAACTACAGTCATTTTGGTTATAATGTGACTTACAGTTTGCCAGACTTCAGTTCATGTCCTACAAGTCTTCCCATCGACTTCACCTGTGTTCCCCTCTCTTCACGACTTTTTCCTGTATTTAATCCAGGCTCACCTTTCTTTACAGCTCTCCCTGACTTCAGCCTCTCTTTCTTCAACTTGAAGTACTCAGTCAGATCTGCTGTTTCAACGCTGAAGCCCTCTGGGCAGCTCCCTCTGATCAAACTTTTTCTAGAAAACAATAATTTCCTTCAAGCTAATGGAGTAATAATACTGAGAAAGATGTGTTCATTTTACTCAACAGACCTTGTTGAACTCTCAGATACAATATGGAAACTATGCTAGGGACTGGTTATGTAAGGATAATTCTGGCAGTCCTGAAAAAGAATAAGATATTAGAAATTAGGTAAGGATTAGTAGTATCTGCAAAGCTTGCTATAATTTCTGCCTCCAAGGCTCATGGCAGACATTGATAATCAATCACAGCACTCTTCTTCTGTTGAACACAGACTCAACATCACAGTCCATTTCAACCCAGTGCTCTGAGCAGCTACTATCAATGGATTGGATCCAACATGTGAGATGAAGTGTATTTGCCATGCCCAAAATCAGACCTGGTATAGAGGTGGGAATGGGGTGGGGAGCAATGATGAATTATTGCAGGCAGACTTGAGTTTGCTAAATTTGGTTCAAGTGAGATTCTTGATTAATAGAACCTGAAGTGCAAGCATGATCATAACCAACTTTCATCATACCAGGCACCACGCTAAATGGTTTCATGCAGTATCTCATATAATCCTCATAGCAATCCTATTCAGTCAGTACTGCCATTATTCCAAGTTTGAAGAAGAAACTTATGCACAGCAAGGATATAGATCTTACCTAAGCTAGTGATGAATTATAAATTCAAGGTCAAGCTCACTCAAGAGCAACATAAGTTTTCAAAATGGAATGTGAGCCATTGGGACATTTTAAGCTTCTCTATGTATTTATTTTTCATCCAAAACCAAGACTAAAAATATACTATGTGAATTATTACTGGCACCCTAAGTCTGAATATCAAATGATCCCTTGTCACACACAGCATCGGAGACACCCTGTAGGCAGAGTACAGTCCTCCCAGTCAGAGGGTTGATAATGGGGCTTTCATCTTCCATCCTCTTCAGATATCAAGAGGTGCTGCTATTCACACATAGTCTAAAGAGAGCAGAATCATTGATACCTTCTACTGAGGTGGGGAGTGAGCATGAAAATATTCTGATCAACCCAGAATTTCACAGGTTGTCCTATGGAAAAATTCTGAATAGATTTGTCAAACTTAAAAGTGAGTTCCACATTTTTCGTTTGTAAAAAAGGTGTTTTGTATTTTCAGACTCTTACTATGATAACAAATGTTACCAAGCAGATATTTTTGAAAAAATAAACACACTTCATCTGTCCCTTCAAGGTAAAGGTGACATTTTAACAAGTAAGAAAGTCTTTCTAAAGAAACTTGTATATGAAAAGAGCATTTTGGAAATGGTTTGAGTTATTCTTCTGTCGGTACAAATAGTATAAATGTGACAAATGTCAGCACTCTTTAAAAAGTTGAAAATGTAATTTTCTACGCTGTTTAAAGATTTTCTAAACAAAGAATTTCAATGGCTTTTGAACCCATCTGTTAAAAATAGTAACAGTAGAAGAACAGTGCAAGTTTACTTTGTAAGAACAACTGGTAGACATCAAGGAAGATAAGGATAAAAATTTCCAAGCCAAATTCAATCAATTTGCATAATTTGCAAATAAGATTGGAAAATAAACGATCATGATTTATTAATTCCAGCCAGCGATTCATTTTATCTTTTGTCTTTGTGTCCCTTGGCAAAGGAAATTTTTTAGTTCTGACAGTCTTGAAAACCAAGATTTAAGTTATTCTGCCTAAGTTTAGAACCAGCTCCTCAAATTGTTTTTATCATAACGTGTTTAACAAAGATTTACTGAACCATTGCTCTTGCTAAAACATGTTAATTCTTTTTGATGAAGGCAAAATATCTTTACACTGTTAGAAAATAAAATTAAAAATCAGTTTAAGAATATTATTTCATCTTTTACCTCATTTTTCAAATTTTCTTTTTTGTTGTTGCTTTTACTTTACAGAAGACATTGGCAGAGTAGTCCATGTATGTAATTTGTAAACAGATATACACATATTGGGGTTTGATCAACATTTGCTTCATTAAAGATATACAGCCAAAGAAATTTTGGAGCCTGCTGCAATGCTCCCAGAAGTTTCTAGACCTGCAGTCTGTGAAAAGGAAGTCAAGGCGCTAAAGAGCATCAGTCAACCCCACAGGCTTTATATCTTCACATATATTAAGGTTAATTATATTTTATAAACGGAATCTAATTGTATTTAGCCACCAGATAAGAAGCCAAAATCTTAGGTGCGTCCCCTGCTGCCAGAGGCCCTGAAGTTTGGCCCAGAACAATCCCATAGATGGACTGTGCCCTGCTACCTGTCATCATGTTAGAGGGGGCCAGGCTTGAGAAGAAAAATGAGTGGGGGGAGGTCTGTTTCCTAAGCAATCTCAAAATAGCTCTCTGAACTGGCTGGGGTAACCCTAATCCTCCACTGTGCCAGCAGCACAGCTCAGTGTGGTCCCCAGCGACACTGTCCCTCGGTCACCTAGGCTGAGAGGCTGCCCTGTCCTTCCCTTCTGTTAGCACAGATAATCCAAAAGTGTCAACAGAGGAATCGTGAATAGTTAATGTGACCCCCCAAAGCTTAATACACGAAGGGAAAGTTTACCTGCAAGCTCAAGGATTGCCTGGAGCTCTTTAGACATGAAAGGCTGTAGTAATACCCTCTGGAGTCATCTCCTCTCTCCCCCATCTTACCTTTCTTTTTCTGTGGGCTTTGGACATCTCACCCACACCCCAAAATGGGCAACCCCCTCCATCCTTGAGGCATGTGTAGGCCTGATGACAGCAAGGGTTCATCTCTGAATGCAGCTGGTGAAACTGACTTTCTACCCAGAGGACTTTCTTTAACTCATCCCCCTGTCTTCCAGGTAGGTCGAGACAGTCTTTGAGCATCTCTATGCAGTTAATGAACAGAGTGCCTAAGCATCCTTGAAGGCCTGTATAAGCCTCCAATCTGTGAACACTCGTCTGTTATGTGAATTGTTATCTCTCTGGTAACAGGACCCTTTCTGGGCTCTCCCACCTCACTACCCTCACCGTCCTCACCCGTCTGATTGTTTTCCTTCCCACTTCTTTCTCTAATCTCAGAAGCACCTTTGGCTAAAATGAAATCATTCTTGGTGATGGTCTGAAGGTGATTTAAAAGTATAAAATGCTTTTTCTTATTTTCTTTTCAAAACAAAGTGAGTTCTTAGAGAAGAAGCAAACCAAATCTGGGCTAATAGAAACCAGAAAAGCAGTTGTCTCTGTGGGTATTGCCTGCGATGAGCAGGGGAGAAAGCTCTAGGGTGGTGGAAATGTTCCACAATGTAATCTGGGTAGTGATACATGTATGTACACATATGTAAAGACTCATGGAGCTCTACACTTTATAGTATGAAAATTCTATGTCAAATTTGAAAAGGAAAGTAAAAATACAATAAGCTATGTTCTTCAGGGCTTCAGAAGCTGGTATGGGGCTCAGACTAGGAAGGCTGGAAGGCCGCGTGGAATTATGGGCAGCTGGGAAGACACGCTCTACCTGCTGCTTGGTGCGGTGTCTAACCAGGGTTGCTGAGCCCCATGGAAATCCCCGGGTGGATTGAGCCAGGCTCTCCTGAAGGAGCCAAGGATTGTGTTGTTGTTGTTGTTGTTTCCCTTGGGACAGGGTCTGGCTCCGACACCCAGACTGGAGTGCAGCAGTGTGATCATGGCTCACTGTAGCCTCAACCCCTTGGGCTCAAGCAATCCTCGCACTTCCACCTCCAGAGTAGCTGGGACTACAGGTGTGTGCTACGATGACTGGCTACTCTTTATTTTTTATTTTTTGTAAAGATAGGGTCTTCCTGTATTGCCCAGGCTAGTCTCAATCTCCTGAGCTTAAGCAGTCAGCCTGCCTCCACCTCCCGAAGTGCTGGGATTACAGGCATGAGCCACTGTGCCTGGCTGAGCCTAGAGTTTTAAAAATTCATCTTGAACGCTATTTTGTGCCAGGTACAATGCTGGGCGCTTTATGTGCATCATCTCATTTAATCCCCAAAATAACCCTGGAATGGGGAACTGTTATCCTTATGGGGCAGTTGGGCAACCTGAGCCCCCAAGGCTGGGCAGGTGGTCCAGGGGCATGCAGCTCATCATTTGGCAAACCCTGTGCTCCCTTCACACTCCCTCTGTATCGCCCTCTCAATTAGAATTTCCTTGTGGATATTTTTCTTTGCTAGTAGGATGTGTCATTCTTTTTTTTTTTTTTTTTTTTTTTTGAGATGGAGTCTCACTCTGTTGCCCAGGCTGGAGTGCAGTGGTGCGATCATGGTTCACTGCAAACTCCACCTCCCAGGTTCAAGTGATTCTCATGCCTTAGCCTCCCAAGTAGCTCTGATTACAGGTGTGCACCATCTTAACCAGCTAACGTTTCATATTTTTAGGGTTTCACCATGTTGGCCAGGACTGTCTTGAAATCCTGGCCTCAAGTGATCCGCCCTCCTTGGCCTCCCAAAATACTGAGATTACAGGTGTGAGCCACCGTGCTCGCCCAGGATGTGACATTCTTTTTTTTTTTTTCTTTTTTTTGAGACGGAGTCTCTCTCTGTCGCCCAGGCTGGAGTGCAGTGGCCGGATCTCGGCTCACTGCAAGCTCCGCCTCCCGGGTTTACGCCATTCTCCTGCCTCAGCCTCCCCAGTAGCTGGGACTACAGGTGCCCGCCACCGTGCCTGGCTAGTTTTTTGTATTTTTTAGTAGAGACGGGGTTTCACCATGTTAGCCAGGATGGTCTCTATCTCCTGACCTCGTGATCCGCCCGTCTCGGCCTCCCAAAGTGCCGGGATTACAGGCTTGAGCCACCGCGCCCAGCCAGGATGTGACATTCTTTACCTCATGTTGTGACGACAGAAAAGTAACAGATGGATAGACTAAGAGGAGGACTTCCCTAAAAAACATTGCCCTGGAGATTTAGCCTTCCTTCTCACCAAGAAGGAAAAATGAAAGTCATCTCTAATCTAGCTCCCAAGAGAGGAGTCTTTCTAGCTGTGCCTCCGTGGCTTCCCTTTAGTTCTGATTGCAGTGGCTGGCAGCCAGCCTCCGAGGATTACTCAGCATGTTTGACCTCTCCAGAGGGGATGCTTTAACTTTGTAAATGTTTGAGTGAATGAGGAGAATGTATACTTTCTTCCCAGAGTAATCCACCTGGGCGACTTTAGGTAGCTACTCTTTAAGTCGCCAGTCCTCTGTTGTTTTGGGGTCATGCACAAGCTTCAGCAATGTCCATCACGTTCTTCCACGGAGTGGAATATGATGCTTCAATTGTCAGGGGCCCATGGTCTATCGGCATTTACTATATACCACGTGCCATATGCTTTTGGCATCTTAGAGCTTGTTCTGCACCCTGTTCTGCCTTTTGGTAGTCTCAGGAGCAAATTATTTAACGTCTCCAAGCCTCATTTTCCTCGTTTTTAAAATGAAGATGATTACTACAACAAACAATAACAAAAACAATAGTCTTAATTAGGCTAATTTTATGTGCCAGAGACTGTGCTAAGCACTTTTCATATGTGGACTCAGTTCAATTCTCACGACCCCATGAAGCAGAACTGTTGTTATCTCCTGCTGACAGATGAGTAAACTGAGACACAGCCAGGACTAAGTTGCACAGTCAGGAATTTAATTAAGTGTGCCTAATCCAGAGCCTAAACTCTTTAATTTTCATGCTTCTATTCTCACCTCAAAATGTTGCTGTGAAGCGTTTATAATATTTGTGACAGCACTTTGTAAACAATAAAGCAAAAGCAAAATATTAATATCATTATTATTCTTCTAACTTCATGAAAAAAGAGTTAGAAATAAGAGACACAGGCCATGCCTTTGAGAAATTTATAAGCCAGAAGATTAGATGGGCGAAACCCCATAAAAACATGAACTAAAAATGCCCAACTGTGTAAAGCACGCAGCCATCTGAAACTGTAGAGAGAAATGCACCCAGGGGATGTTGGAATCTGTAGAATGAATGGAGCTAGAGGGTGTTGGTGTGAGAAGACCTTGCAGGAGTATCCTGCCATTCAACTGGGACACAGTGAAAGAGGCGTTTCAGGAGGCGGAACAGCCTGTTAGGTTTTGTGGGAGCTGAGTGCACAGGTTGCCTGGGCTAAGGGAAAGTGTAAGTTCAGTGAGGTGCTTAGTAAAAGACAACAGAGGAGTGAGAGAGGCCCTGGCCAGGGGACCAGGAGACCACATTATCCAGGGCCCTAATTGGATTTACAACACTACAGTGAGCCACTGTGGGTGTCTGACAAGAGATGCGATGTGACAGAAAGACACACCAAAAGACTGGTAAAGACAACAGCCCAAGGCAAGGAGTTTGTTGCAAATAGTTCAGGGATTAGATGGACATGCTTCTGCAGAGGAGGAATGTGTCATGGCTTGGGAAACTACTAAAAAGAAGAATCCGGCCAGGCACGGTGGCTCATGCTCTAATCCCAGCACTTTGGGAGTTCAAGGCGGGTGGATCACCTGAGGTCAAGAGTTCGAGACCAGCCTGGCCAACATGGAGAAACCCCGTCTCCACTAAAAATACAAAATTATCTGCGCGTTGTGGTGCAGGCCTGCAATCCCAGGTACCTGGGAGGCTGAGACAGGAGAATCGTTTGAACCTGGGAGGCAGAGTTTGTGGTGAGCCAAGATTGTGCCATTGTACTCCAGCCTGGTCAATAAGAGTGAAACTCTGTCTAAAAAAAAAAAAAGAAGAAAAAAAGAAAAGGAAGAAGAGGAGGAGGAGGAGGAGGAAGAAGAAGAAGAAGAAGGAAGAGGAGGAGGAGAAAGAAGAAAGGAGGAGGAGGAGGAGGAGGGGGAGTAGAAGAAGGAGAAGAAGAAGGAGGAGAAGGAGAAGGAAGGAGAGGGAGAGGGAGAGGGAGAAAGAAGAAGAAGAAGGAAAAGAAGGAGAAAGAAGAAGGAGGAGAAGGAGGAGAAGGAGGAGGAGGAGGAGGAGGGGAGGAAGAAGAAGAAGAAGAAGAAGAAGAAGAAGAAGAAGAAGAAGAAGAAGAAGAAGAAGAAGAAGAAGAGGAANGAAGAAGAAGAAGAAGAAGAAGAAGAAGAAGAAGAAGAAGAAGAAGAAGAAGAGGAAGAAGGAGGAGGAGGAGGAAGAAGAAGGAAGAAGAAGGAGAAGAAAGGAGAAGGAGAAGGAGAAGGAGAAGGAGAAGGAGAAGGAGAAGAATCCCCTCTCCGGAACCAGTCCCTTTGAAGGCCAGGGCAGTATCCAAGTGCTGTGGAGCTCACCACAGCAGTCCCAGCGACTGGCACTTCCTAGGCATATCATAAATATTTATTGCTTAACTGGACTTATTAAGAAATTGAATGCATGTAAAATGTAAAAGAAAACAAGTCAAGGATTAGAATCAGAGGACACTGATGACTACTGAGGGACCATGACACCAGAGGCACCATTGATGATTATGTGAAATTGAAGAAGAGTTGACATTCAGGAAATAAATTCATTATCTTGGAGAAAGTTGGAGGTGGTGGATGTAAGTGGTGATTCCTGACTAGAAACAAGAAATGAGGTTCAGGAAATATGAGAAGTCAGATGAATGATGCAGATTTGGAAGTCCATGGACAAACGAGTATCAGTTAGTATTCTTATTTGCAAGCAATAGAAACTCCCACCAGCTGATTTATATAAAATAAATTTACTGAAAGGACAGTTTCTAATTCACAGGGGAATTTGGAGTCACTGGGGAATTTGGAGTACCAGGCAAATAAGTTTTGCAGCCAGAACCCCAGCCAAGTGAACTCCCCAGAACAAGCCAGCAAGGAGAGCTGTGCCACCATGGCTGAGTCCCAGGTGACATCACTTGGCTTGCCAATCCAGTGGATGTGGGATGTTAGGCCCTCCACTAGTACCTCTGGCACTGCCCCTGTGGACAAGTTGTTACTACCACCTTCTCTACCCCCAAGAATAATCCCCTTCTGTTCTTGATTGTTGTGTCAGAGTCCCAGCCTTGGGGTCTGATGGACAGCATCTAGGTCATTACCACACCTGAGTGGCAAGAGAAGCCAACTGGAAGGGGCTTTGCTTCTCACAAGATAAGTACAGTGGGGAAGGTGGTTCAGACACTGCTGCCGAAACCAAACGTATTTATTTCAGAAAGGAAAGAGGTGAATTCAAAGCAGGAAGCACCAGGGGTTCATCCACTAGGACTGGCTTCACTCATTGAGAGAACAGGGCTGTGCTGATAGGGTAGATCCATTCTTCAATACCTACAAACTGTCTGCCATCAATCCCAACTTAATGCCTTTAATCAACAGTCATCTGTTTATGGTAAAAGACTGTTCCAGTTTGGGCCTATCATGGGGAGGGGGGAGGGGGGAGGGATTGCATTGGGAGTTATACCTGATGTAAATGACGAGTTGGTGGGTGCTGACGAGTTGATGGGTGCAGCACAGCAACATGACACAAGTATACATATGTAACAAACCTGCACGTTATGCACATGTACCCTAGAACTTAAAGTATAAAAAAAAAAAAAAAAAAAAAAAAAAAAAAAAAAAAAAGACTGTTCCAGTTTGAAATGTAAAATCCTTGGAAAGAACCACACTTTACTTTGTCATAAACCTTTCATGGGTCGCTTGTTTGTTTGGTTAATTGGTTGGTTGTTTGTATGAGACGGAGTCTCACTCTGCTGCCCAGGATGGAGTACAGTGACGTGATCTCAGCTCACTGCAACCTCTGTCTCCTGGGTTCAAGCCATTCTCCTGCCTCAGCCTCCCAAGCAGCTGGGATTATAGGCGTGCACCACTATGGGTGACTAATTTTTCATGTTTTTAGTAGAGACGGAGTTTTGCCATGTTGGCCAGACTGGTCTCGAACTCCTGGCCTCAAGTGATCTGCCTGCCTTGGCCTCCCAAAGTGTTGGAATTATAGGCATGAGACACTGTGCCCATCCTGTCATGAATCTTTCATGCACTGACTTTCAGGGTGGTGGGGAGTATAAGCTCGTACACACTTCTACGCCCAGCATTGGAAGGGGCCTGAACCAAATGTTAATCCCTTGTAAAGATTTTTAGCTAGGCAGCTACTTTTGCTTGGGGACTGCCAACTCCAGTTTTTTCCTCTCATGGATTCTCAGTGGCCCAATCAATTTGTCACAACACTGTCCAACATGGTAAGTATTTTAATCAGGGAGAAATGACAGAAGAAAAAGGAGACTCATTTTTTGTGTTGCTCCTTCTACATGTGACACTGAGAATAGGGCCCCTATTCACGTTTGACGGATGCAGAAACTGAAGCTTGGGGTGATGTGACTTGCCCAAGGCCACAGCTGGTGTGCTGCAGAGATAGGGTCAAAGCTGGCTCCATCGTCTCCAAAGCCTGACAGCTTCCCCTGAGCTGCGTCATCTTTTCATGAAAAGAGAGGAAAATTTGTTTGCACCTTCCCAGACAAAAGGTTAAAGGAAGGCAAGAGGTTGGTGGACTGTCTTGGGCTTGCCTTGACATGGATGTGCAGGGTTTCCTTGGGAGAGGATATGCAGTACTGAGGAAGAGAGAAAGACACAGAAACCAGCTCCTGCTTTATAACTTCACCTAGCACGCTGTATTTTTCCAGAAATCTTTCCAGCTGCAAATACTAGAAACCCAACTCAAACCGGTCTCATAGGAAATGGGGATCTATTGGTTTGTAGGCCTGTAAAGCATGCCGAGAGTTCTCCCCATCTCTCTCTTTCTCCATCTCTCAGCTCAGCTTTCCTCTGTGTCTGCTTCACTCTCAGGCAGCCTGTCTCCACGTGGTGACACAGGTGGCCAGCAACAGTCTAGACTTACGTCTCACCAGCCTAGGATCCCCGCCCCCAGCTGACACAGTGGAACTTTTCCCCAACAGTTGTAGCAATTAACTAATCTTGTGAGCAAGGGGTTGCAACACCCTGACTGTACAGGCCTTGAGTTCATCCCTGCCCCCACCACCAAGAGTTCCATCAGCCTCCCCTTCATCACAGGGTTTGAAGATGGCTCCCCCAAAAACCACTGAAGTGCTGGCACAATAGGAAGGGATGCTGGAGGGGCAAAAGCCACAGATATCCACTGGAATGTACGCCACAAAAACAGCTAGGTTTTTTGTTTGTTTGTTTCATTAAAAAAAAAATTGTTTTAAATTTATTTATCACGTGTCCCTAGGGTTCAGAACAGGGCTGAACACCTGGCAGGCACATTCAAGAAACATTTCTTGAATGAATGATGGACCACAAAAATAAAAACATGTCCCTCCAGAATATGATGTCCAGGATAGCACAAATGGGAGATTGGGTACACTGCAGGTACAGACTAGAGTAGGGAGCAGAATCTCTGGTCCTGTAGACGAGTTGTGTGTCATTGAATGAATGACCCATGACTTCTAAAATGTTGGCATTCACCGCATGTCAATCACAGCATGAAACGGAGCTCTGGAATGCCAGTCTCCAGCAAGGGCAGGGCTTTTATGGTGCAGTTGCATACAAGTCCCCTGGGAATAAAGGGTGATAGGTCCCTTTTTTCTTATAGGCTTTTGTCTACAAGATAGATTTGCTTCATGGGCTGCTGCTTTTCCTCCCCAGATTCCCACTGTGAAATGGAAAGCCAGCATGGTGGCACCCATTCACTTGGAGTGAATGTATGGTCCTGGTCTGACAGGAGCCTGAGTGGTAGCATTCTGGAATGCCTACTCAATTGCTGTTAATCCGGTCTCACGTTGTCTCTCATCAGTATGCTAACCCAGTGCCCCAGAGTGTAGTCTGGGGAGAACATGTACTTCAACCCCCTGCCCAAATTATCTCCCACTGTCATTATCACCCTTTGGCTTTTCCGTGGCACATGGGAATAGCTGGCCTTTTTGAATTAGTAAGTAGAATATGCCCAGTCAACGTGTCTCAGCCAAATGTGGATTTCTTGACAAAAGGCTGCAAGGATGTTAGACCTGGAAACACTTTTAGAGACAAAAACAAAAACAACCCCTGAAAAGTCACTGCAATAAACTGCCTGGTTAATATGCACCCAGTGTATTTTGCCATTGTGGAAACTGAACTTAATTTGTCTTAACATGATGCAGCTATTTAGCATTTCCTCCCCCTCCTCCTCCTTCTAGTTAATTCTGAGTGGAGATAAATCTTGAAAACAGACTTGGAGGGCACAGCAGGAGGCCCTGCAAAGTCATTTGGGTTGTGGCTTTCACAGTGCCCCTTTGCTATTTTCTGAGCAATTAAAACTTAAGCAGGAAAATAACGTGTTATTAAAGTGACTCACGAACATTATAGAGGCTGGGTGCATGGAATATTTAGCTTCTGACAAAGGGTTCCTTAGGCACCAATGGGTGTTCAAAAAAAATTCCTATCGCCCCAGTAACTTCTCTGAACACTAGAAACATAGGTAGAGAGGACTACACCCAGTGGGTTGTCAACCCTTTAACTCTAACATCATTCCAGAGAGGTAGGCAAGCTACTGAACTGTCAGTTCTTAAAGCAGGAAACAAAGGCTCCAGGAGTTGAACAATTTTCCCCAGGCAATTTGTCTGAGTCAGTGACAGAAGCTCAGGTTCTCTGTCTGCAAAAACAAAGTGACAGTGCTGCACAGCATTAACCTCTAGGTCCCTCCCTTAGTATTGAGGGTTTGATCCTCGGTATTTTCTTCCTTGATCCAGGCAGCCATGACTACTGTTCATTTTGGTTTGCTATGATTATTTGACTCTCCTTTTCACCTCCACATGCCTTCGGACATGCTGTATTTCATTGAATCTAAGATACCATCGATTAGAAGATGAACCACTATTTTATATACTGCTAAAAAGGAAGAAATGTTGTCAATTAAACTGTGACATGACATTGATCGTGATTTAAGAGACGTTAAGATGTGGAGGAAAAAAGGAGTTCTAGAGTCCACCAAATATAGTACTTTATTATTTGTCTGCCTAGATTCAGAACTCTTTCTCTTCTTTAGGAAGCAAGTTTGGAGGAGTATGTACTTCTCCCCTCTGATCTTGTGGGCCCACTGAAAGTCACCCATCACTGTACTCTGCTCCTCTGCCCATGGAATGAGGATGAAACCCAAATGGACAGGTAGACTGCCCTGGGATTTTAAACACTGGAGGAGGAGAAGTGAGGGCTTTCTCTCCAGTGCCAAAGAAGATGTGGGGCCCTGGAACTTTGAGCAACCAGTGCTCCAGTCTTGTGGAGAAACCAGGTTTGAGAAAAAGAGCCGCTTATAGGAAAAACAGCTGAGATAGAGACAGAAAGGCATCTGCAGGTTTAAGCTTTTTGAATGCTTTTGCCCCAGTGGACACAGCAGCACCAGTAAATTCTCCCATGCCAAACCTAGGTTTTATCCTTTGAAGTAAGAATCTTCTTCTTTTTTCTTTTCTTTTCTTTCTTTCTTTTCTTTTCTTTTCTCTTTTTTTTTTTTTTTTGAGACGGTCTTGCTGTGTTGCCCAGGCTGGAGTACAATGGCGTGATCTTGGCTCACTGCAGCCTCCGCATCCCGGGTTCAAACAATTCTCCCACCTCAGCCTCCAGAGTAGCTGGCATTACACACGCACACCACCACACCAGGCTAATTTTTGTATTTTTAGTCGAGACGGGGGTTCCACCATATTGGCCAGGCTAGTCTCGAACTCCTGACCTCAAGTGATCTACCCGCCTCGGCCTCCAAAGTTCTGGGATTACAGACATGAGCCACAGCACCCAACCAGAATCTTCTTTTACACAGATGCTAGTAGAATAACTAAGCCAATAGGATCCCTCCTTCTCTCTTCCAGCCATGCGTATGGGAACCCACTGTGATGTGCAGACAATGGACAGGAATGACAAACCTGCTTCTACCTTAACAGTTTAGCTACCATCTGCCATGACCAACGACTTGTGAACATAGGTTCATGCCTGGTGTTTTACCAAGGAAATAGAGTTGTATTTTTTTTCACAGTGAATTTCAATATTTTAAAGAAAGAGAAAACCAAAATACCTCTAGTGGGGCTGGGGGCAAAGAGGTAAAAGAAAAGGGAATACATATGTCAAGAAAAGACAAAAGAAGAACTAAAAAACAACAATCTGATTTTCTCTCCTAAAGTCCCTTCTGTTGACAATGCATTCCTGACCCTTTTTTCAAAATCTTGTTGGTGGAAAGAGTAGGCAGGGGTTGAAAATGAAGGATGAACCTTTTTAAAATTGCAGAAATAAAAATGTGGTCAAATAGTGCTGAAAAGAAGCTTAAGTTGCCTCAGACTGTGATGCTTTTAAATTTCTGAGGTTTGCTAATGAATACTTTTCTAAAACTTTTCTATATAAAACTTTAAAAACCATCAGGAAATTATACTAATCCACTTACCCTATTTTAACTCTTCAAATGTTCCTACAGCCTCTGATTTTCTATTGCAGAGAGAGGTTAGTGGAAAATTGCTTTTGAGGTTTCTTTTGTACGATAATAATCTTGGGCAGTACCCACCTTGCTGTGTCCTCGCGTGCGCCTTGTAAATTGATTCCAAGCTGCTCCCTTATTCAAAAACCCAATCCCCTTGGAAACCAGAAAGAAAATGAATAGTGGTAGGAGCCTATTTTACTAGTATCAAGATCAAAACCTGCATTACACAAATTTGTTTGTCCTTTGGTGCCTTTTAGGTCAGAAATATTCATTATGTATTGGTGCTAATCTCACATTTCTGCAATACTTTTTAATCTAGATGGACCCCAAAGTTGCAGAGTTGTCTAACCCTTAATCACACACACACACACACACAACCCTTAATCTCTCTCACACACACACACACACACACAATCATTTTTTCCTCCTGCACCTGAGTATTTTATTATTCTACTTACTTTATGGTGTTTTCTGAAGGTTTATTAACTTTTTATATAGAGAAATGTTGAATGGAGGTGATATTATTACCTTATGGATCTTTGATCAGAGCTTTTCTGCCAGAAGATGCCTTTTGTGGGAAAACTGAATGAAAGAAAAATGGCTTACCATGGAGCAATCACTTAAGTATTACACTTACATCGAGCCTATTGGGGAATGCTGTGCTGCCTCTTTTATTTCTACAGGAGAAAAGGAAAAGAAGTTTGAAATAGAATCACTACCTATCACAGTATCACCAGTTTTTGAAGGTATCTGAAAGATAACTTATTAAACTGATTCATTAGTGAAAATACTCCTTTCACCAGAATATGAATGGGAAATACTCCAGTGACTGTGGTGTGGGTCTGAGATTCCTGCAGTATGTTTCCTTCTCCCCGTATCTTCATATCTGGACTCACTGGAGCCCTCCATGGGCCACCCTAACCTCTCCTTGTTTCCGAGCTAATTCCCATAGAGTTAATCACCATTATTCCCTTATTGTTCTATCTTATGGCAGTAAGGCTGCCCAAAGGCCGGTGTACCCCAAAATATAACATGAGTATCAGAGCACCCCAGGCCTCCCTTTGTGGTATAGGCCAGAGGCCCAGCCTGCCTCCATCTCCCTGTCTTAGAACTCCCTCTAAGTTCTTGTTCAGACTTTAACCTCTATTCACCTGACTGTGGCTCTTGGCAGTTCTCCTTCCCAGTGAGGATCTCATGAACATCTGCTTTTCTTGTCTGCCCAGCATGTTTCCCTCTTTCCTGTGATATCAGACATTAACTTAAATTTCGGCAAACTATCCACCGTCATGTTTATAGTTCATGGGGCTTGGGTCAGGGTGACGTCATCTCAGTCCCAGCTCTAGAAGTTAATACATGGCCCAAACCTAGCCAATCAGTGTATAGGTATATTTAACCCTGTGGCCACAGTGATTGGTTCAGAGATAAACAAGTGACACAAGTTGGTCCAGCGAGAATCAGTCCTGAGATTTGAGTTAAAAGTATTGAATAGAAGCCCTTTCCACAATACCATTTCTCAGTAATGACACTACTGACACTTAAGTCCAGATAACTTTGTTGTGGGGGGCTGTCCCATGCATTGTAGGATGTTGAGCAACATTCCTGAACTATATCTGATTAGTAACTACTCCCCTTCCCAGCTGTGACAACAAAAAGGGTCTCCTGACACTGCCAAAAGTCCTCAGGAGTGGATTGATGTGGGAAAGTTCAATCACTCATGGTTGAAAACTACTGGAATAGACTGACTACTACGTGATGTGTCCCTGGAACTGCTAGGGGATCCCATGTGAAAAAAATCTTGCCTGATGCCAACACATAGAAAGGTAGGGCCAAGAGAAGACACAAAGACCCAATAACATTCTTGAAGCTCCTACATATTTTGTTCTCCTATGCATTAAGCCAGTCCCAACTAAGCGAGGATGTTCACTCTCACCACTTCTATTCAGTATTGTGTTATGTAGGTCTTATCCAGACCCAAATACAAAAACTGCAAATAAAAGCCATAAAGGTATGGAAAGAAGAAAAATAAAATTGCCTTTATTTACAGAAAATATAGTCTTCTATGTAGAAAATTCTAAGGAATCTAAAAAAAAAAAAGACCTAATAAAACTAATAAGTAAGCTTAGCAAGTTTGGAGAATAAAAAACCTAATAAAACTAACAAGTAAGCTTAGCAAGTTTGAGAATAAAGAGCTGCAATCAATATAATTGCAGCTTTCAATTATACTTTGATATATTAGAAATGAACAACTATAAATTTCAATTTTAAAACAGTATCATTTAAAACAGCATCAAAAATACAAAATTCTTTGGGATAAATTTAACAAACTATTTAAAACCTATATCCTAAAAATTATAAGATCTTAACGAGAGGAGAGATAGACCAGATGCATGGTTAGAAGATTCAAGATTGTTAAGGTGTCAAACCTCTCGACGTTAGTCTATAGATTCAATACAATCCTAATGAAAGGCCTAACAGAATTTTATTTTATTTTATTTTTGAGATGGAGTCTCAGCCCAGTCTGGAGTGCAGTGGCGTGATTTCGGCTCACTGCAACCTCCGCCTCCCGGGTTCAAGTGATTCTCCTGCCTTAGACTCCTGAGTAGCTGGGACTACAGGCTAGCCACCACCACGCCCGGCTAATTTTTGTATTTTTAGTAGAGTCGGGATTTCAACATGTTGGCCAGGCTGGTCTCAAACTCCTGACCTCAGGTGATCCACCCGCCTCGGCCTCCCAAAGTGCTGGGATTACAGAAGTGAGCCACCGCACCTGGCCAGGATTTTTTAAAATAGAAATTGATGAGCCAATTCTAACATTTATTTAGAAATATAAAAGGTCTATAATAAAATAGTCAAAGCAATTTTACGAAAAAAAGGACAAAGTTGGAAGACTTACACCTCCTGATTCAAGATCTATTATAAAGCTACAGTAAGGAAGACAGCGTGGTATTAGCATAAAGACAGATATATAGATCAAAGGTACAGAACAAAGAATCCAGAAATGTACCCAAATTAATATCACAAATTGGTTTTTGACAAAGGTGTCAAGGCAATTTGAGAGGAAAGAATAATCTTTTCAACAAATGGCACTACAGCAATTGGATATCCATATGCCTCAAAAATGAATCTCATTTGTCTAACATTGTATACAAAACTTAGTTCAGAATAGATCATATATTGATTTGTAAAATATAACACTAAAATTCTAGAAAAAATAGAAGAAAAGCTTAGTGATCTGAGATTAGGCAAACAAGTTTCAAAATAGGACTAAAAAAGCAAGAAGTATAGAGCAAAAAATGCTAAATTAAAATTCATTAAATTTAAGATATTTACTCTTCAAAAGACACCATTAAGAAAATGAAAAGAGAAGCTGCAAGTGGGGAGAAAATATTTGCAAAAAAATATCTGCCAAAGGACTTATATTCAGAATATATAAAGAACTCTTTCAACTCAACAAACAGAAGACAAGCAACCAAATTATTAAAAAATTGGCAAAAGATTTCAATAGACACTTCATCAGGGAAGATATATGGATGTCAGACAAACACATGAAAAAAGGTGTTAGAAATCATTAAGTTATTAAGGAAATGCGATGCAAAGCCACAGTGACTGTACTCACCAGAATGGACTAAAATTAAAATGATTGACAATACCAAGTGTGGAAAAGGGTATGGAGCAACTTTAACTTTTATGCATTGTTGCTAGGAATTCAAAATAGTACAGCAAACTTGAAAAAGAGGCCTACAAATCTTGAAAACTGAAACATTCTATATGATTCAACAATTCCATTCCTAGATAGCTGCCCAGGAGAAATGAAAACATACATCCACACAAGACTTACATGCAAATGATTTTCATTCCAGTATTATTAATAAGATCCCCAAAATGAAAGTATTCCAAATGTTTGTCGGCACATGAATGGATAAACAAGTTGTGGTACATCCCTACAATGGAACAGTATTCAGCAATAAAAAGGAATGGAACTCATGACACATAGTCAAATATTACATTATGCTAAGTTAAATAAATGAAGCACAAAGACTATATACTGTATGTGGTTCTAATCTACATAATTCTGTCATAGTCTATATTCTGTCTGTTATATCTAGAAAAGGCAAGATTCTAGTAATATGAAGCAGATGGTGGTTGCCAAGTACCAGATATGGGAAGGAGACTGACTGCAAAGAGCCACAGTGCAACTTTTGGAGGACTGAAAATGTTCTATGCTTTTATTTTGGTGGTGGTAACAGGACTGTCATATTTTCAAAGCTAACTGAATTGTACATCTTAAATAGATGTGTTTTATTGTATATAAACTCTATTTTAATAAAGCTGCCTCCAAAAGGCAAGGATAGTAGCACATGTAGGGTATCTACATCTGTATCTTATGAACATTAGAAGGATGCCATGAACCAGGAGTCAGGAGATAGTAAATATTCTAGGTTTTCGGGCCATTCAGTCTCTGACACAGCTTCTCAAGTATGCCTTTGTTGTGCTCATGCAGCTATAGACCAGTAAATGAATGGGAGTGGCTGTGTTCCAACAAAACTTTAAGAACACTGAAATTTAAATTTTATATAATTTCCACGTCATGAAATATTCATTTTCTTCTATATTTTCCCCTCTAAACATTTAAAAATGTAAAAACTATTCTTAGCTAGCAGGCCATACAAAAACAGATGGCGAACCAGATTTGGCCCACAGGCTGTAGCTTGACAACCTCTGGTATAAACATATGTTAGTAAAAATACAACAATTATCGTGGCTATGTTGAAGAGGTGATGATGCAGGTGAAATCTCTAATACAGTCATATCTACATGTTAGAGATCTGCGTGTACAATAATCAACAGAATACATTTTATTTTTACTTATTCTGTAATAGTGCCAATTTGCTTGCCATATTAATATTACTTTTGGAGTAATGGGCTTTAAAAATCAAGACTTATTAAATCAAGTTCAACTTTAAAACAGGACACCCATATAAATTCACTTTTCCTGGTAAAAAGATATTTTTGATATATTTGATTTTTAAAAGCTTTTGTATTTACTGCATCCATGCCACACATTACCTTGGGTTTTTTTTTTTTTTCCTTTACCTTCTGTCCAAATCATAGGTTATGTGGGGGGCTTTGCACTTACTTTATTCTCTGAAATTTTCCTCTTCTACATATCAACATTTCCCTGAAGAAACTTTCCATTTTCAGTCTCTGCTGAAAAACTCATATTAATGAAGCCTTTTCTGGCCTGTCCATCCTCTACCCACTCCCCACCTCTCACAATAAATAGTAAACCACTCTCCTAGTCCTCTCACCCTACTTTCCTTTTTTCCCCCAAAACACTTATAACCTTCTGTTACATTGTATCTTTACTTGTTCGATTGTTTTCTCTTTCCTCTTACTAGAATAAGCTTCATGAGGGTGAAGATTTTGCATTTTCCAACGCTTCATAATTGCAGTTCCCAGAAGAGCGCCTAGCAAGTAGTAGGTGCTCAATATGTGACTTACTGAATGAGTAATCTGGGAATGAACAGAGTACGATTTTCATAGGAGCATCATCCAACAACTGCCATTTACTGAGCAAAAATTATATCTTTCTTCATGGTCAACGTGTAATTTAAAAGAAAAGTCTGGGGCATCCAGAATGGTGGAAAAAACACCACTTCACACCAGCCAGTTAGGAAGACAAACAGATCACACTAAAGGGGTGTCATAAGGACCCCTGAGGAGCCCTCATGGAAAGAGCTTTCTTTTGGGAATACGTCTTATAAGGTTTTGAGCAACTGCCATGTTGGAGAACTTTCAGTGACCATGTCTTCTGCTGAAAATAGAATGGCCCTTTACTTTCCCTTAACTAAACTTCTTTCTAATGTTTTCTCGTCAGAATGCTTATAAAGAGGGCAGATTATTTACAAGGAGGGTGTTTCCCAGGTTTCACAGGGGAGTCTGGAACAAAACAGAGTGTGTTAGACTCCCAGAAGGCAATTCAAGCCTTGTGAATTACAGATATCCATTGCACAAAGGTTATAATACGTGTGTGTATATATATCTATATCTATATATGTAAAAGCACATTTCACCGTCTCCAAACTGCAGTGTCAAATTGTAGAATCTGTGCCTTTGAAGTTCTTGACATATAATGTTGACATTTTCAGACTCTCAGTTCTATGATGAAAGATTAGAATGATGGTTGTGAACAAGAATGACCTATAGAAAGACATTTTCTGAAGTGGTGAAAACATTTTTTTTAACAGATGGAGAGCTTTTCTTTTAAATTACATGTTGACCACGAAGAAAAAAAAAAAGAGAGAGAAAATAGAGAAAAGAAACATACAAATTCGTTTTAATTTTCTTTACAAAATCTTATAGGAACTAACAAATACAAACTTTGAGCAGATTTGTGTTTGAAACATCTTTGTTTTTTGCCATAGTTGAAAACATTTTCATGGGGAAAATATGGTCCATATTTTCCTAGAACATAAGAATTGTGTCAAAATGAATCTGATGTTGATGTGTAAAAATTAGCAACTAAGTTTGAATTCAGACACTGTTGTCTAAATATTTATTCTGACTCTTGGCCTTGAAGGAGAACATTAATGAGTGTTCTCCCTCTCTCTTGTATGTATGATATTTACTTGATTTTAAGAAACACTCTTTTCTCATTTTAATACATCTAAATTCAGAATGTCTTTTAATGGATGGCATCTCGCAACTATACTTGTCAACATTTTTTCTCTCTTTGTGATTTATAAAATAATATTGATTCTTACAGTTGATACCACCTTACATTCCATGAAATAAGGTATATGTAAAATATGTTTCATTGTTTTTATTTTTATTTTCTTCCTCATCAGGGACCATTCCCTGCCTCTTTTCCCCAATTTCCTTATGAAGCTTAAGAGCAAACCCAGTACAAAAGAAAGACTTCATACTATTGACTCACGGGCTCCATATTAAGGTTCAATACTTCAAGCGATAAGTTTGTCTTATATTTTCAGAACCTATACTTTTAAAACTCACATGAACAAAGTTATTATTTACAAGCACCTGTTTAGCACAAGTTGCTATGAATGTCTCAGATTTGATGTATTTTCTTCCCTTTCTTGTTTTTTTTTTCTTTCTCCAGACAGATTTCTCACCTACTTATTGCTCAGATAGTAAATCTGAATTTAATCTAGGATATGACTTAGGAAATTATAATATTCATGGTGTGTTCTCCATATGTCCAGCAACTCACCATCCTAACAAGGGTTTCAGGACTAACTACATGTTAGAGGTGCTCAGACAGTATCTGGAGGACTTTGCTTCAGGATCAGACCCCAAAAGTTCAGGTCAGACTCATGGAGAAAGAATAGGTTATGGGGCCAGAGGGACCTGAGTTTGAACCTGTCATGAGGTGTGAATTTATATGCAAGATTAGAACAACAATACCTACCTTGCAAGGTTATCCTAAAGACTGGATGTGTATCAAATGTTTGACAATAGGAGGGCTTAAGAAATGGTCGTTAATAGTATTATTCAAGATCATGTATAAGAAAAGGTGAGCCCAGGAGAAATTTGGCAAGTTGTTGCACCCTTTAGCCTTCTTTTGTATCCTTGTTTGTTCATTGTTAGAGTCACAGCATTCTAATATTTACACCTTTGCCCTGCCACAAATTATATACCCTTAGAATTGCTCTCAGTTGGATATCTGTTATCACCTACTGAGATTTCAACACAAATTAACAGTGAGCTAGACAGGCCTGGGTTAGAATTCTGGCTCTGCCACTCACCAGCTAAGTTACCCTGGGCATGTGCTTCCCCTTTGCATTAGTTAGGGTTCTCCAGAGAAGCAGAACCACTAGGATACATGGAGATAGACATAGATAAGATACAGACACAGGCACAGACATAGATACCGATACAGACACAGATATGGATACGGGTTCAGATACAGGTAGAGATACAAATATAGGTACAGTATAAATACAGGTACAGATACAGACACAGATATAAATATCAATTATATAGATAGAAATGTAGATCATCAGAAGAAACTGGCTCGTGAAATTATGAATTCTCACAAGTCCTAAAATCTGCAGGGTGAGTTGAAAAGTAGGAGGCCCAGGAGAGCTGATGATTTAGTTCCAGTCCAAGTCTGAAGGCCTGAGAACTAGGATAACCCAGGTTTAGTATTCTGGTCTAGAGGCTTGGAGATTTGAGACCAAGAAGAGTCAATGTTTCGGTTTGAGTTCGAAGGAAGGGAAAAGCTGATATTCAAAGGCAGTCAGACAGGAAGAATTTTCTCTTACTAGAGGGAGGGTCAGCCTTTGTGTTCCATTCAGACCTTCAAAAGGTTAGATGAAGCCCTGCCACATTAGGGAAGGCAATCCTGCTTTACAGCCTACCGAGTTAAGTGTTAATCTCATCCAAAAACACCATCACAGAAATACCAAGAATAATGTTTGACCAAGTACCTAGGCATGCTGTGGCCCAGCCAAGTTGACACTAAAAGTAACCATCACAATCTGTCTGAGTTTCACTGTCCTTTTTGTAAAAGGGAGATAATAAGCATATTTCATCATGGGATTACTGTCAGGAGCAAATGAGGTCATATATTGCAGGTTCCTGGTGTTGAGTAAAAAAAAAAAAACATCTTTTCCTGAAGCCCATTATACTCACAATCCATCCTAGGTCAAGCCTACACCCTAAATACAAATGTTAATAAGTCCTCTCTACAATTAAAGCAGTCCTGCTCCAGTAAACTTCTTCCCGGCATTCACACATTGTGTAGCAAGGAGAGAAGAACAAATTTTATACTTAGGAAGAGTCCTGTTTCACCAACTAACGCATGTGTGTCCATCACAATTTCCTTCCTGATCTTAGTGTTCCTTGCAAGGCAAGGCAAATCAGAGGGCCAAAGTAGTCACAGTTTCTCCAGCCTAAAGCAGATTGTGAGCAGTCCAACTGCTCTCCCTTGCCTTTACTTCTTTTGTAAATCGGATTGCTGAGGCGAGAAAGATGAGATGGTGTTTCACCTGGTCAGCACTGGGGGAGTGCAACCAGACATCACTGCAAAATCACTCTGCATTTTCTTCCTCAATATTCCATTCAGGCCTTCGGTTTATGTGATTATTGCATTTTCCTTTCAAATCGCACCCTAACTCCCATCCCATGTTTCTTTCCACTGTTACAATTTTCAGATTATAGTAATTTCTTTCCAATGTGTTTAATCTTGAGTAAAATCAATATGGCTATGCTACTTTCCATCAATCTAATCTTAAGTGAATTGAACCTTGTTTTCATTTGGATGAGAGAGGGGTTGGGTAAGACCACATAGAAAACAACAATGACTATATCACATTAGTCTGTATTATTATCTGTAGCCCCACATGTGTTTTTACATTGACCTTTGCTGGAATCATTTTAGATCCAATTCCTGGTGATCTCACGTTGAGGTCCATAGACTGACCCACTTCACCAAAATTGAAAGAAAAGGAACCAGTAGATAACTAAATATTTGACTTTTCCTGGTATTATTAAAATAATCACACTTGCTCTTATTTTAATGCAAAGTAATTGCAGATCTTGAATTTAAATCTAGGTCATCCTGACTCTCATAATATAGCTAATCCAAGTGTACACATTTCTTCCCTTTGGGTCCTTTTTGGGAAATATGACATATACAGCTAAGGTTAACAACTGCTGTCAGAAAAGCAGCTCTTAATGAGAAAGTTTGGCGTTTCAGAAGACTCCTGGCATGCAACTTCCTGTTCTTATGATATTTGAAAAATATACATAAAGGCTGAAAATAATTTTGACTAAAAATCAAAACAAAAATAGTCTCTTGGAAATAGTCATCTTCTGGCTGAATTAAATGGCTTTGCTCCTGCAGCACGTGTTGTCTGCCTTTTGTGAAATCTCTGGCTGCATGGTAAGGTGCTTGGCACCAGGTTCCTGGCCCTGTGACTAAGTGGTGGCAGTTGTGGAGGAGTGAAGGTTGGGGCATTCACTGTGTCCCACCTTCTCTCCCAGCTACTCTCTAAACAGGTGGTTCCCACTAATATGACTTTGCTCCCAGCAAAATTGCTGAAAAAGACTTGAATCCCTACATGCATTCATGTATTTATCGACTTCATTCCAAAAACAATGGGCCCTTTGGTATTTGCGTGTACAATTCTTGGCTCATTCCAGGTTGCCCACAGGTTCAGACAGTGAACCTCACTCTTGTAAGTGCAAAGGTCAAATGTTAATGACCTTGCTTGGCAACTCCTGAATAATGAAATTGGTGTTCAGGAGGAAAAAAGGGTATGAACCAGGTGAAATGCTGAGTAACGGAGGGTGCATAAAGGAAGAACATTTAACACCTGCACAGACATTCCCTTTGTTTATAACCTGGGGAGCGGCTTGCCCTGCCTGTTGGCACTCACCCTGAGGACAGATACTCTGTGAGGAATCTACCTACTTAAGATAGACCAATTTTCTCACCTTACAGATGTACACACACATATACACAGAGAGAGAGAGAGAGAGACCTCCCATGTTGCCCCATCCCTTGCAGCTTTAATTCATCACTGGCTGTTTCTCCCCAAAGCACCAACCTACAAGTCCCTGCTCCTGAAAGTATTTCCTGGCCTTGTTATGGCTTCCTTATTTTAACGGATCATTCAGAACTCATTACCACCCACAGTCTGCCTGTGTTTTGTTCAATAAAATTAACATGGCAGGTTGCAAAATCCTACTCTCTTTCTAAGGCAGAAGAAAATTGGGTATTGAAAGGATACATTAGGTAACAGTGCCTTCTGGCCTAGATGGTTCACTCAAATGGCTAACCATGACTAGCTCATTTATTCATCTATCAAGTAATTGTTGTCTACTATGTGCCAGGCCTTGCTCCAGTCATAGGAATACAACAGTGAACCAAGTAGTCATAGTCCATGCTCTCGTGAAGATTGTAGTTTCCTAGGGGGATACTCTAAAACAGATAAACAGAGAAAGGAAACAAGGGGATTTCAGATGTTATCACGATTATCACCATGCCTGAAATCAAACAAATCAATGTACTAAGAAGGGAGTGGAGATTACTTTAGATTGGATGGCCAGGGAAAGATTATCCACAGTCTTGACAGGTGGGCTGAGATTGAGTATAAGAAGGGTCTAGCCATATACAGTGCATGTTCGCTGTAAAGCAAGCAGACATGGAAAGGAGACAGATGTTCCTTTAGCAAAATAATGTCATGTTTTTTCTCTCTCAAGAAGTAGGGCCAAAATCATGTAAAAAGAACATTCTTGATTTGTGTGAGATCCAACTGTGATGTATTTATAACAGTTAGTATGTGCCAAGGCATGGTGAGTTAGCCCTTAAGGAACTGAGGAGGATTTGAGCCACAGCTTTTGCTAGTGCAGACTACAGTGGAACTGGATCACTCATATCTTCCCCTGAGTCACTGAGCTGGAATCCACTATTCCCCATACGAGCCAGTAGCAACTTGGGCAGCAGGAAATCTCCATTAATATCTGGCTGGAGTTAGAGGCACCAGAATTTGCCAGATGCAAGAAGGGTCAGAGGGCCAGGATGACTTGCTAATGTGGGAGGGGGTGGACTGTTCCAAAGAACAATGACAGGGAAGGGAAGAGAGTGTCTCAAAAAAGTCTCAGAAAAGGACTATGTGGGCAAGTTTGCCCAATAGCAGGACTGCTTAAACCCCATCAGAGCCAGTGAGCCTTCTATCTGGATAAGATGGAGGTACATGGGGGAAGGAACTCATTTTTTGGGGCACTAAGTGAGCTGGAGCTTGAGGTGGGGTTTATGGACACAGCCTTCTGCCTGACCCCCAGCCAGTGAAGAGAATTACACATTAGGAGATCCCCTAGGGAAGCAGTAAGTTCCTTGACTCAATGGGAAGGGATAGGAAGGAGGAGCTACACTTTACAGGGCCCTTGCTCCCTGCTGCCCTAGCAGCTCTGGCTAGGGCTCCGATTTTCTGTGGTGAGACTGCCACTCAGCATTCAATGTAGCAGAAAGGAGACTGAAAGGTACTCAGAAACTTGAGTGTGCCTGACATGCAAATCCAAATGTTGTTGAGAGCTTGAGCTCTGGGTCAGCCTCCTTTGATGGACATGCTTGCACTGCTGTTAATGAGCTGTTAGTCTTTTACTGTAAAGTACTTTCTGAGCCTTGGTTTCCTCAGCTGTTACTGGGATGATGATGGCACCTGCGCCCCAGGGTCCTTGTGATGATTAAATAAGATGGGGCAATGTGAGGTACCTGACATAGAGAAGGAGCTCGGTAGATATCACTTACTGTTGCCTTAGGAAGAGAGAATTCTTACTATTTCAAAAACATAGACTTTATTTTGCATCACACTACTGGAGACATGAAATCCTGAGATTTGATTGATAGATCAAATACAGGACATCCAGTTAAACTTGAATTTCAAATAGACAGTGAATACTTTTAAAATATAAGTATGTCTCAAATATTGCACAAGATATACTTATGTTTAAAAACATATTTATTATTTATCTGAAATTCAAATTTAACTAGGCATCGTGTGTTTTTTAGTTGCTAAATTGACCTGAGACACAATTCATTTCACACAGGCTCTGCAACAGCTATCCCCCAGCTGAATTCATTAACATCATTCTTCTGTGCTTCAGTGGGACTTAGGCTAGTGCTGTCCAGCTTGTGATGCAGACAATCAGTATCCCCAGAACCAAAGAGTTGGCCCTTTGTATAGGCTCTTCCTTGAGCTATACCTTCTTTCCCCTAGAACCTTCCTCTTCACCATCATCACGAACCTTGTCAGTGGGTATCCCTTGCCTAATCCTGCTGCTATAAACAAATATTTTCCAAGTGTATTCCTCCCCCACCATCCTGTCTCTTCCTCCCTCCCTCCCTCCCTCCCTTCCTTCCTTCCTTCCCTCCCTCCCTCCTTCCTTCTTTCCTTCATTCTTTATTCTTACTATTTCACAAATGGTTTCTTTGCTGTCTCTGAAGTCACTAGTTACCTAGTGCTTTTTTCTCTGCATCTGAAAAGCGCATTTCATACTTTCTCCACATTTCACCCCCATGCCTAAAGCATCCTTTGCAGTCAAAATACGCAGAACCTGTCTATAGAAAGTGCATTGCTCTTTAATGGATAGACTTGCCCCACACTGCTCAATGTGCTGTGGTTTCCAGGTGAAGATTGGTAACCACTCTTTGTGGAATGCTGACTAAGGGGTCTGGAAGAGTTAAGCAATGTTCACCTTTATCTCATTGAAACTTCACCTCAGATGGGGTAATTTGTAAAGAACAGAAGTTTATTTGGCTCACAGTTCTGGAGGCTGGAAAGTCCAAGAGCATGGGGATGACATCTGGCAAGGGTCATTCCATCATGGAAGATGAGAGGGAGTTCAAGCAAAAGCAAGAGGGAATCAGGCACACTCATGGTTTGTTGTTGTTGTTGTTGTTGTTGTTGTTGTTGTTGTTGTTTTTTGAGATGGAGTCTCACTCTGTTGCCCAGGCTGGAGTGCAGTGGTGCAATCTCGGCTCACTGCACCCTCCAACTCCCTGGTTCAAGCAACTCTTCTGCTTCAGTCTCCCAAGTACTTGGGATTACAGGCATGCTGCACCACCTCCAGCTAATTTTTATATTTTTAGTAGAGATGGGGTTTCACCATGTTGGCCAGGATGGTCTTGATTTCCTGACCTTGTGATCCACCCACCTTGGCCTCCCAAAGTGCTGGGATTACAGGTGTGAGCCACCGTGTCCAGCCACACTCATGCTTTTATCAGGATCCCAGTCCTATGATAACTAACGCACTCACACAATAATGGCATTCACCCATTCGTGAGAGCAGAGCCCTCATGACCTAATAAACTCTTAAAGGCCCCATCTCCCAATACCATTGCATTGCCAAACAGATTTCAACGTGAGTTTTGGAAGGGGCATTCAAAGCATAGCAGTCCTCTTACTAGTTCCTCCTTTGCAGGTAGGAATAATAAGCCCCAGATAAGTAAGAAAATTGCCCAAGAATTGTCACAACTGTAAGAGCCAGAGGGGGAGCTCAAACAGGGATTCAGACTGTAAAAGTCATGCCCTAACCTCTGGATTATTCCAACCTGGCCCTATCAGAACAGTGAAGGAGCCCTTTCTTGTACTCTTACATGTTTGCACTGTGGTATTTCATCAAGATCTGTGTTAAGTTTCATTTCTATTACTTTTGTTTACATTCTCTCTCCTAAATTGCTTTAATCTCTAAATCCCTGTTATTACATTTCTCCCTCTTACAACTCTGGCTTTTCTAAATATGTCTAATATCAAGTCATGATTAAGGTCCTAACCCTAGCTTACATGCCCAAATCCTGAAAGCATCAAAGCAAAGCTGCCCAAGGCAGAAGGACAAAAAAAAAAAAAAAAAAAAAAAGGAAATGTTATACTAGCATTTCAGCAACATGTTTGCTGAAACCCCACAAAGAGTCAAATGCTGTGCAGTGTATACAAAGATATCCCCCTGTTCTCTAGATGGGGTCTGCTGATGTCACTTTTTATGAAAAGGGGTGTTATGTTCTCACTGTGAATTTATCCAGAGATCACTGCTGTTGAGTTACTGCTGTTGTAGATGGCTCCTGCCTAGTACCATTCTGTGGGCATTTTAAAGTTCAGAGGGAAAGTTGGTTTTTCTCCACAATACTTTAGGCATTTCCACAGTGACAGCTTTAAGAGTGTTCTTAGGAAAAGGTCACTGGTTATCATGTCTTTTGTCGGCAAGTATGGAGGAAAGAATAAGCCTTAAAGTTCTTTTCAAAGGTCATTCAACTCTGGACCTGGCTAATGTCCCCATAGCTGTAGGCGTTGGGCCAATGACTTCGAGAGCACTGGTAGGCCATTTGCAATGCCCTCAGTAAAGGAATGGGCCCCAGCTGTTGTGAGAGGCCATGGGAGAGACTGGGGAGAAGCCAATCTCATGGGTGAAATCATCTCCCTTCTCTTGGATCATAGTACCCGAGGATATTTGTTAACAACCTCGAACCTACTCAACTTTCTCCGTGTTGTATGAGCATAATTGTACTTGGATGCTTATGGGAAATGAGTCAGCATATTCGTTCAGTCTTCCTGACTTCCAGCAATTCATTTCATTTTATAAATCCTTATTGACTGCCTACTATATAGACAAGCACAGTACTAGGAACATGGGATACACATGATGAATGTAGTACTGTGATTTCAGCTCACTGTGGGAAACAAACAAAAACAAGTAGTCTATTATAATTAGAAGCATATTTACTATGAAGTTAATGAAACATAAGCTGTGAGGTCTCTCACTTCCCTTTCAAGGCCCCGAGGGGATGTGCATATGGAATGAAGCTGGGGAGCAGGCTAGCAATTCATCCATAAGCTCACATGTTTTTGTAAAGTTTGGGAAATGCAATATTTTTTTCTTTTTCTTTTTTCTAAGAAAAACCATAGTTTACAAAGCAATATATATTTGCATTATCTGTCTTAAAGAAAATTCTGGCAAATATACAACCTTCATTCTGCTTACAATACAAGGAGCCATGCATAGATTACCACCTGACAACAGGAGCAAAAACTTCATTCTGGCCTTTTGTGGAAAGGTAAATGTGAGACATGTGTGCACTTGTTGTAAACAAACCTGTTCTCATTTGCCTATTTTCTTTCACAATTGCTCTAGGTTTTCTTATATGCAAATAAAAGTTGATAGCACTCAGCCTGGGGTGGCAGAGGAACTTCTCCATCATTCAAAAGTAGAATTCAAAAGTAACCATGAGAGCAACACATTGTTCATTGAAAATCTGTCTGTTTAGCTTCCCTGCCTTCCTTGCCACAGAAAAAAAAGAAAGGAGGGAAAAAAGAATGATTTGCAAAGCAGCATTAATATTAGTCTGAGGCCAGGTAAATTGGGATGTGGGTGAGATCTTGAGATGAAAGTTCAGCTGCAAGAAAATGAAAAAGAAGCCATAATCTCAGGACCCATGAGGAGACAGGGCTGGCTACAGGGTAATGGGCTGGATGGAAATGATGGGAGATTACAGCAAAACCACCAGGCTGGCTAGCAGCAACCAACCACAATGACAAGGATGGAGATGTTATCATCAACTCCACAGCAGAGAAGCCAGCTGTGATCTGGACATTTTAGATTGGTGATTTTAAGCCCGATTTCATTACTAGAAACACCATCATCTCTGCAAGAGAAAAACGTGACAATAGGCAATAAGCAGTGTTAGGGGCTAAATTGTGACCCCCAAAATTCATATGTTGAAGGCCTAACCCTCAGGACCTCAGAATGAAACTGCATCCGGACATAGGGTCTTTATATAGGTCATGAGATTAAAATGAGGTCATTAGGACACACTCCAATCCAGTATCTGGTGTTCTTATTAGAAGAGGAGGTTAGGACATTAACACACAGAAGGGAGACCATTTGAAGGCACAGATCGACTACAGCTATCTGAAAGTCAAGGAAAAAGGCCTGAGAAAAAACCAACATGGCTGGCACCCTGCTCTTGGACTTCTCAGCCTCCAGAACTGTGAGAAAATACATACCTGTTGTTTAGGCCACCCAGTCTGTATTTGTGATGGTAGCCCTAGTAAACAAATATTAGCAGTTACTGACTTCTGCATTTAGTCTGTCCATCCAGTGACAATGGAGCTCCAACTCAGGAGTAGCCCCGAAGAAAAGAAATCCTGGATGATCCTGGACAAGTGAGGCACTTGCCACTTTTCCTGGTACTTCTACTCTGTGTGCACATTGGACTTTACAGTTTTGCCTTAATATGGCAAAACTCCACGATTTACCAATATGAATTTTGTGAGACTGAAACCAGTCAAAAGAAAAACTTCATTCCAACCATGTATTTTTTCTAGTTATCAAAACAGTAATTTGGGCCTGGGCACAGTGGCTCACACCTGTAATCCCAGCACTTTGGGAGTCCAAGGTGAGCAGATCACCTGAGGTCAGGAGTTCAAGACCAACCTGGCCAACATGGTGAAACCCCGCTTCTACTAAAAAATTAGGCATTGTGGCAAGCACCTGTAATCCCAGCTACTCGGGAGGCTGAGGCAGGAGAATTGCTTGAACCTGGGAGGCGGAGGTTGCAGTGAACCAAGATTGAGCCACTACACTCCAGCCTAAGTGACAGAGCAAGACTCTGTCTCAAAAACAAACAAACAAACAAACAAACAAAAAAAAAAACAGTAATATGATGACATGGAGTACCAAAGACTTGACTGATGGGTAGACTGACAGATGGTTAGATATGTACTGTATAGAGATGGAAATACATTTTCCCATTTTGTTATTATAAAAAATTTAGAAAATAGAAAAGATAGGAGGAAGCAAAGCAAATCATGCACAGTTCCACCAGCCGCATATAACCATAGTTCACAGTTGGGCATGTGTCCTTTGTGGGGAGTTGGAGGAGAAGGATGGAAAAAAAAATAACTTAACAATCCCAATATCGAAAGAAAGAAACAGCATTTTGTTGTAATTCCTCACGGCTTTTTTCCCTTTTGCTTCTTATACAAGGTTGTGATCACACAAAACATACTGATCTGGAAGCAGAATTAATGTTCTGAAAATCCATAAAGTGAAAGAATGAAGCATTTACATTGCCTTTCCTACATAAACTGTTTTTTAAGAGAAATAGCTGATGACGGAAAGTTCTTTTTTTTTTTTTTTTTGAGATGGGGTCTTGCTCTGTCACCCAGGCTGGAGTGCAATGGTGCAATCTCGGCTCACTGCAACCTCTGCCTCCCAAGTTCAAGCAATTCTCCTGCCTCATCCTCCCGAGTAACTGGGACTACAGGCATGTGCCACCACACCCAACTAATTTTTGTATTTTTAGTAGAGACAGGGTTTCACAATGTTGGCCAGGCTGGTCTCGAACTCCTGACCTCAAGTGATCTGCCTGCCTCGGCCTCCCGAAGTGCTGGGATTATAGGCTTGAGCCACTGTGCCTGGCCAGGAAAGTTTATTATAAAAGTAGAGAAGATTGGTCCCCATGGAGTAGCTGCCTTAGCTGGGCATGGAAGTTCCGCCCACTGCTCCCACTCACTCTCTGTGGTCTTTGTTGTTCCCTGATCTGCAGGCAGGATGGCCTGCACACAGATGGACTACTCAGACAAGTACTTTGTGGAACACTATGAGTACTGTCACACCACACTACCCAAACAAACTTGGTTAAAGTTTGTATGTTGCACTTTTTTTTTTTTTTAAAAAAAAGGTAGAAATGCAAGCCATAGACTGTAGACTGAAAGAAATTACTTGTAAAACATATGTTTGATAAAGTACTAGTATCTAAAATATATAAAGAGCTCTTACAACACAATAATAAGACGATTTAAAATGGGCACAGATTTGAACAGATGCTTCACTAAAGAAGATATATATCATATATCCATAGCAAATAAATACATAAAAATGCTCAACATCATTACTCATTAGGGAAATGAAATTTAAAATCACAACGAGATACCTCTACACATCCATGAGAATGACTAAAATTTATTTTTGTTTTTTGTTTGTTTGTTTTTGTTTTTTTGAGATGGACTCTCACTCTGTCACCCAGGCTGAAATGCAGTGGCCTGCTCTCAGCTCACTGTAATCTCTGCTTCCCCAGCTCAAGCGATTCTCCTACCTCTTTTTTTTTTTTTTTGTATTTTTAGTAGAGATGGGGTTTCACCATGTTGGCCAGGCTGGTCTTGAACTCCTGACCTCCAGTGATCCTCCCACCCCAGCCTCCCATAGTGCTGGGATTACATGTGTGAGCCACCATGCCTGGCCAGAATGACTCAAACTTAAAAGATGAAAAATAATGAATGCTACCAAGGATGGGAAGTGACAAGAACTTTCATACTGCTGTTCAGAATGCAAAATAGTACAGCCACTTTATGAAGTCAATTGTCATTTTGTTGTAGAGTAAAACATATGTTTACCACATGACCCAGCAGTTCCTCTCCTAGGTATTTACCCAAGAGAAATGAAAACACGTGTCACAGACAGATTTTTATGCAAATGATTGTAGCACTTTATTCCTAATAGTTCAAACTGAAAATAACCTAAGTGCCAATCACTGGATGAACAAAAAATAAATTGTAATATAGCCATACAACAAAATACTACTCAGCAATAAAAATGAATAAAACTACTGATACATACAACATGGGCAAATGTCAAAAGAATTATGCTAAGTGAAAGAAGCCAGACACAAAAGGCTACACCTATGATGACGTGTATATGAAATTCTGTAAGAGGAAAATCATAGTGACATAAAGCAGATCAGTGGTTGTTAGGGACCAAAAATGAGGGGAAGGGGATTGTTGACTGCAAAGAGATATGAGGAGAGTATTTGGAATGCTAGAGCTCGTCTATAACTGGGTCGTGGTGCTGTACATGTATATACATTTGTGATGATACTACATATACTATGGTGCTTATATACACATGTGATGTTATATACTGTATATATTTGCCAAAACTCATTGAATGGTACACTTAAAAAGGGTGAAATTTATTTTATGTATATTACACTTTAGTAAAGTTGATCTGACAAGTTGCTCTAAGAAGTCATAATAAATGGGGGGAAAATGGGGATAGCAGAGGCAAAAATATTTAACTCCTTTCAGTATTCATATTTAGTAGTGGTAAAGTTTCTATTGCTATTCTAAAATGGTTTGGTGTGTAAGGTGGGGTCAAACCAGTGAGTAACTGTGGATTATTCTTATCCTAACTTTCCGTTTCCTTGAGCACCTACCCAGGATTATCAGTATAGAAGATATAGATGCAATAGAGAAGAGGTTAAGTAAAACCTCAAGTCCTAAATTGATAGATATATCAGTATCAACAGATAAAGTACTTTATTTGTCAACTAAAATGCTATGGAAACAACAACCCAGTATTGAAGAGCACCCCAACACCCAAGCTCTCATCCTGAAATTCCATTTCCCATGAACAGAAACCAGGATTTCTTGGAGAAATGTTGCCACTAGGCCTGGGGTGGGAAAGGTATGAGATAAACCTGGAGCATCTCGTCACGCCTGACGGTGAAGAAGCTATCAAAGACTTCTGAGGTCATGTCAACTCTATTCAGAAACCAATTTAAAGAGGCTCCCACTGGCCTAGGAAGGGAGAAGTGTGCTTCAAAATGATAAGAATTACATTGGATTAAAAGCCCACAGATATATTTAAATACATGTTTATAATGATGTTTAAATTTTAAAAAAATGTTCACTTGAAGATGACAGGGATCTGATTTATTACATTGAAAAATGGTAAATAAAAAGAAAAAATAAGCATTTATGCTGCCTTTCTGACATGAACTCATTTGGCAACCAAAAAGCAGATGAGAAAAGTCTCTTTACAAAATTGCTCCAGCTAATAAATGAAAACAAAATGATAGGACTAGAATATCACCATTCATCTACTCAAAAAATTCATTGGATTGAAGTATTTGGCATCAACAGCTGCTAACATCAAAATAAAAAGAGCAAAAATGAGACATTTTCTGTCTCCTGATGAAAGAACACACCCCCATTCTTTATAGTTTTGCCAGAGGGTTCAAAGTCAAGTCTGCTGAAATCTCTGGAACCAACTGTCGAGTGTTAGGAAATACAGGGGAGAGAAGAACAGGCTGAGCTGCACTATGGGCATGCAGTCAGTCATGCCAGACCGTGGGAAACTCTGGGAAACATGCCAGACAGTCCAGGTTCTTTCACAGATACATTATAATGAAAAGAAAGTAATGGAAAGGAATCCTGGAGATTAAACAAGACTTAGTGACATTTCAGGTTTAAAAAAACTGGGAAGACTAAACTTTGGTGTCTTGGTTAATGAAATTGTAAAGAAATACAAGAAAGTAATTACTACAAAAAGCAGGCTAGTAATTATGTTTAGAGTGCATTATAGGCTGCTGAACTGTTTCTCCCCAAATTCATATGATGAGGTTCTCACCCCCAGTAACTCAGGATGTTTTTGGAGATAGGGTTTTTAAAGAGGTCATTAAGGTTAAATGAAGTAGTACTGACCACCTCATGGGATGTGGGATGACCACGTCACGACACAGCCAGAAGACAGTTATTGACAAATCAAGGAGAAACGCTTCAGGAGAAACCAAATCTGCTGATTTCTTATCAGGGACTTGTGGCCTCCAGAACTGTGAGAAAGACATTTCTGTTGTTTAAGCCTCCCAGTCTGTGGTATTTTGTTACGGCAGCCCTAGCAAATTAACTCAGAGGGAGATGGGAGGTCTGATTGGAGGGGGCACAGATAGGGCAAATTGGGGTGGCTAAGAATGTTTGATTTCTTGTTGCAGGTGGTGGTTACAAGGGTGTTTGCCTTATAATAATTCCTAATCTGTACATTGCTTTGCGTGGTTTTCTGTGTCTGTGTTTTATTTTACAACAAAAGGGCTGAAAACAAGAATGGAAACAACCATTAGTTGGAAACAAAGATTATCCAGGCCGCAGACGTGGGTGACTTGGATTAGGGTGGTGGTAGAGGGTTTGCAGAGAAGTGGGTAGATTCCTGACATGTTTACTAGATAGGAGGATGTGAAAGAGGGAGGGGACAAAGTAGCTGCCCTTGGGGATGGGAGCAGGGGAGTGGGTGAGGGTTTAGAGGAAACCAGATTGGTAGTAAGTTGAAAACTGTTAAAGCCAGGTGATGGGGATATGGGAGCTTATTATACTATCCTATTTTTATATGTGTTGAAAATTTTTCATGTTAAAGAAATAAAGTGAGGAAAACTGACAGCGAGAGACTGAAATAAAGTTGCTCTATCACTATTTTCCATGAGTTGTGCCTATTTACTATTTCAGTTGTCACTTTTAATCTTAGCCCATTTTTTCCCATGTGCTTTTCTGCTCTTGTTTCACGGAGTTCCTTTGCATCCTATTGAGGATGCTCAATGGGTCTCTACAATGTTCCAGTGTTCCTCTGATTCCAGTAGTAAATCATTTTCAAAGATCCTCGGACTCTTTAGGATAATATTACATTTTTCTTCTTTGACAATATCCTTTGCCTAGGCTTTATGTGGCTTTCTTTTCCCCTCTAAGGTTTCGTTGTCAACTAAGGGGACACCTATCCAGACCTGTGCTTTCCGATAGAATGGGATGGGAAGATGGTCATTGGTGACATTCTCTGTCCATCTGGATTCTGAACCTCCTTTTCAGAGCTACAGCTCAATAGCATTTATATAAATGATTTCTAGGCCAATATCTGGTGTCTGTTACTTTGGCATTTTTTTTTTTTTAGAGCAGCCAAATATGTATCCCAGTGAACACACTTGGGTAATCACATGCCTTTTCATTCTTATCTTAGGTCCCATAATCACTAACAATATGTATAATTCTTTCTTGATGCATACGTGGAGACCCCAGAGAAGGAACTCTCTCTTTTTTTGTGCCGGGGTGGTTGCATACATTTGTGAAATTGAGCAAAGAGAAGAAGAATGAAGCTGGGAGCCGCTTTCAGCCAGTTTGTTAGGGGCTGCCCCATTTCATCACGTAGCTGTAAGGTTCTTAGGCTGGTACTGCATGTGGCTCATATAATGTATTCAAGTTCAGCTAGTCCAGAGGATACTACACCTCCAGCATCCCCCATCCATGCACCACTCATCCATCATCGGACACTTTAAAACTTGCTTGTAGACATTCTATTTCCTGAGTGCTGCTTTGCCAGGATCCTGGAGCTATGAGCATTTACCCAGTCTGTTAGAAATAGTTACACTGGTCCTAAGACTTTGACAATAGCCTAATAAAAGCTCCAGTTCCACTGTAATGAGATACCACTTTATGCCTATGAGGATGGCTATAATAATACTATTTAAAAAAAAAAAAAAAACAACAAAGTAATAAGTGTTGGTAAGCATGTACAATTGGAACCCTTGAGCATTGCTGGTGGAAATACTGCTGTGGCACAGCTATGGCAGAAACAATTTGGTGATGGCTCAAAAGTTAAACACAGAATTACCATATGCCTCAGCAGATCCACTCCTGGTTATACATACAAAAAAATTGAAATCAGGGACTTGAACACATATTCATATGCCAGTGTTCATAGCAGCATCATTCACAACAGCCAAAAAGTGGAAACAATCCAAATGTCCATCAACAGATGAAGCAATAACAGAATATGGTATATACATACCATGAAATACTATTCAGCCATCAAAGAAATGAAATTTTAATATATGCTACAATATGAGTGGACCATTATGCTTAGTGAAATAAGCCAGATACAAAGGGACAATACTGCATGATTCCACTTGTATGAGGTACCTAGAATAAGCAAATTCATAGAGACAGAAAGCAGAATAGAGGTTACTAGGGGCTGGGGTTGGGGTATGAGGAATTATTGTTTAATGGGTAGAGTTTATGTTGGTGATGATAAAAGTTTCGAGTATAGATAGTGGCAATAGTTATACAACATTGTGAATGTATGTAATACCACTGAATTATATACTTAAAACCAGTTAAAATGATAAAATATTGTATATATTTTACCACAAGAGAAAGGTATCCCTTTAAAACAAAAACAAACTCCAGTCTGTCACCTGTAAAATTCTATGACGCCAGTGACAATCATAAAATCTTGATTAGCAGGGTAGACTTCTTATCTTTAACATTACTGCCCTGAGGACTTTTCATACAGTGAAACTGTTGTGCAGTATGTGACCTACACAACCTTACGTAGTGTCTCCATCTCCTTCCCATCTAAAAGCGGTGAAAAAACATGGCTTCAGGTAATATGATTTTTTAAATATTGTGGATCAATTTCTTGGTAAAATGGGATAGGCTTTCCTAAACTCAAATAAAATATATGAAGAAGCAGGAAAAGTTGCAATCTTAAAACTACAAAAATTAGAATTGACTTTTGATCTATTGTGAGACTCCAACAAACTCCTCACTAATTACAAGGTCAATGAAACGGGGTTGAAAAACGCAACCAGCCAACCACCCCTTGAAACAGAGAATGGCCCACTGTGGAACAGGGTCTGCATCTTGCACAACCACAGAAGGCACCAATCACATCATAGTCTAGGTGGCCAGTAGGCTGGACCATCCGCCAAACACAGCAACCATATTATGGGAAACTGTGCAAACAATTGCCGCTCTACCTTTAATTCTCCTCTATCCCCAATTCAAAAACAGAAGCCATATCCTCTGCAGAAAATGTGGTAGTTATCTCCCTTAATCTTGGATGCTGCTTTTTAAGGAAGCCAGACTAATATTTTCTTCCCCAACCTATACACTGCCCCCTTCTTCAGCAATGACAATTCTCTAAAAGTAAATGAGCAGAGATCAGAGCCTGGAAGAGAAAGTGGAGGAAATAGACTGACAATTTGTATCCTTGGACACATAAATTAAGGTAGGATAGGCACAGTGGCTCATGCCTGTAAATCCCAGCACTTTGGGAGGCTGAGGTGGGAGAATCACTTGAGGCAAGGAGTTCGAGACCAGCCTGGGCAATATACTGAGACCCTGTCTCTACAACATAAAAGAAAGAAAGAAAGAAAGAAGAGTAAAGAAAAATTCTGTATGGGAAGGAGAAAAAAGTACCCTGAAACATACTAGGGATTATATTTTTTCACCTACTTCCCCTCTTCAATCACTCAGAAAAGTTAGATAGTAAGAGGAAGAGAAAATCCTATTTCATCCTCAGGAGATGAGAACAGAGGTGATGTTATTCCTCAGGAGATAAGAACAGAGGTGATGTTGAATATATGTAACCACTGAAACGGCATGGGCATGGATCATGCAGAAGAGATACCAGCCATAACCTGGTCTAACTTTACCAATGAGCATTGCCTCAGTGTGCTTTGGATGAGAGCTTTTTAGACACTGAGAACGGACCCAGGAACTATCTTCTGGTTGACAGACCTTCATCCCAGCTACCTGAGTGCCTGTATTTCAGTCTTGGCCCAGCATTGGCTGGATCGAAGTCTCTGGCTTGTCCCAATGATTCTTTTCCTCAGTGCATACAGAGAAAGCTGGTCATCGTCACACAATCCACTCTCCCTTTTTTCTATGATACAGAAGTAACAGAAGTTGAAAATCCAGTCACCCAGCCAAAGATTCCATTTCCTACCATCTCTTGCAGCTATGCATTGCTGTGTGACTAGGTCATCATCTATGAGATGTGAGCCAATGTCTCGACGTTAAAAGATGCCTTCCTCTTGCCTAGTTCTACCATTTGCTTGGCTGAAATGTGGAACTAGCAGTGAAAGCTGAGATAGCCATCTTGTCAACAGGAAAGAATCCAAGTGTTGACAACGACAGAGCAACTACAGAAGGAACTTTGTTCTCTGAAGGTTGTGGAGCTACGATATCCCTCTCTAAGCCTGAATACCATCATTATAGCATCAACTGCTTAACTCTCCTTAAGTGCAGCAAGGAAACCTATACAAATGAGGACACACATACCGTACTCTATTTGGCAAAGATGAACTTTAATGTGTGCAGAAATCACCTGGGAGTCTTGTTAAAATGCAGTCTGTTTCAGTAGGTCTGGGCTGAGGCCTGACATTCAGCATTTCTCACAGGCTGTGATGCCAGTGATGCTAGTTGGGTCACGCCCTGGATCTAAAGCAGTGAACCTGAGTTTGAGGCGAGCCTGGTGAACATAGAAGATCCCATCTTTAAAACTAAAAAAGAAAATTAGACAGGCGGCAGGGCGCACCTATAGTTCCAACTACTTGGGTGACTGAGGCAGGAGGATGGGTGGAGCCCAGGAGCTCAAGGCATGTATCAGTAGTGGAGCTGGACAGGTAGGTATCAGAGAAGCTACCCCTTGAGCTACACTCTATCGAAATGCCCCCTTCTCAGTAAGGCTTCACCAGGTCATTTTTGTTACATTTTTCTTTAAAACTATAGCACACCCTGACAACTACCTGCTTTATCTCCCCCCTCACCTGCACCTTAGAGAGCTTGTAAACATCCAATGTGCCATGCATTACACGTGTTAATTTTGTTTATTTGCTGCCTCCTCCCACTGGAATTTAAGCTATAGTCTGCAAGGAGTGAAGGAATGGCAGTCAGGTGAAGCTCAGTAAATGTAGAAACAGAATGCCTGCAGGTCGGCAGACATGTGGTCTACATTGTCAACATTAGCTCCCGGGAGGGATCAGAGATAGAACCATAGAACCGCACCTTTTTGCAGCCCTCAGACACCTCAAATAATGCAGTGATCTTACATATAAAACTAGTCCTCAAAAATTACTCTTCCGATCCTCCTACCACTTCTGTTAATCCTCAGTTATGGAGATCTCACTTACCACAGACACCCCCAGCCCCTCCCAGCAACTCTGTAGGGCAAATGTTATCAGTCCCATTCCATAGATGAAGATACTGAGGCTTTGAGAATGTGGATATTTAGCCAAGACGCAGAGTGCGGAACTAAATCCAATTCTATTTAGTGTCAAAGATACGAGGGTTTTGATATGGGAGGCCCTCAGGCTTCAGGTCAAATAACTCCAGTGTTGGAAATGGAAGGCTGGAGAGGCTGTGGACCAGGTGATACATGTAATCTTCCTGGAATCTCCACCCCAGGGATTCCTACTCTGATGATTGGCCTTAGGACCCTCTTCCAAGCAACTCCTTTGGGACCCTACTGGCTTACCTGACCCGTGTTTTGGCTGCTCTTCCTTGTATGAAACATATTATTGTAATGATGTCCACTCCGCACCCCCTTCAACTCTTCACAAATCTGTCTTCCAGTAATGTCCATCCACTGGGCCCACCTGATAGTCCCCTCTCCTTGTATCACCCCGGAGTGATGCTCGGCATAGAGTGTCGCTGTGACAGCAGAAAAGCATAGATGAAAAGGACTCAACACCCCCCCACCCACCACTCCTCATGCTTCCCGATACATTAGGGAGCACCCCTTAAGCCATAAACATTTTAACATTTAAACATTTTAACAAACAAAAGCAAGGCCACTGCACTTCTAAGGGAATCTGAGTCTGTAAATGAAGAGAATTCTGTCGATACTCACTTCCATCCAATTCTGCAAAGGAGCATTCATGGAGTGCCTGTCTGCTCAGGGGTTCCGCCTCCTGGGGGGAAGAGGGGGTAGGAGGAGGGAGCCCTTAAAGCTGAGGACAGGATTTCTGCATTCAGCTTCACTCCCTGCCCCCAGCCTGTTAGGAAAGCTTGCACAGGTCCTCAAGCAGAATCCCGCACCTGCGACCTGCACCTTCCGACCAGCGAGTGCTCTGCTCCATTATTAAAGTGTCTCTGCAATTACAGTGACAGGTGGAGAGTGCCTGAGAGACAACCTGGCTCTCCCTCTTCCTGGGAGTGACACATAATCATGCCCTGCATTTAGAGAGTGCCCTTCTCTGAGGAACTCGAATGGCCTTCTTGACATAATCTCATTCATTCTTCCAACTGCCTTATGAGGCTGACAAGGGACAGGTATTCTTTGCTAACCCTGCCTGCCCCATTTCTAGAGGAAAGAAGTGAGGCCCCAAGAAATTAAAGTCAAAATGAGACTATGAGAGAGCAAGTAATAAAACCTGAGTCTCCTGACCCCTATCCCACAAACCTCCCATTCCTCCCTTCCTGACAGCCTGCACACAAGTGCGGATGTTTATGTTTCTGCACAAGGACTTTTGAAAAAGGTTGGCTTTGTGAATCTGTGCTTCTCTGAGTAGGACAAGGTGAGCCAGCCTAAACAGAGAATTCAGGGTTTAAAATAAATAAGAAGCAAAGAGAAGATTGAGAGAAGTCAGAAAAGGAGGGTTGGGAGGCCCCCAAAGCTCAGAATGGGGTCTCAGTTGATGGTAACATCTGAAGGCATAGGTGTGTGCTTTATATCAGGCATGGAACACTGTGCACAATGTTCCACGATTCAGACACAAGGACTGATGCCTTGTTTAGTCTTCAGGGTTCGTTGGTTTTGAGAATATTCAAAACACAGGCAGATGGCCATGGTTTATGATTCTGTGCTCTCAGCTGTGGCTGCTGAGGTGTCCAGGTTGTTGATAAACAAGGAATAGAACACGGCATTGAATAGAACAATGACAGTGATAACAGCTAACATTTATTAATCACATGCATAACTATTCACATGTTTTATCATATTTGATCCTCCCAACAAACTTATGAGGTTGTATTGTTATCTCATTTTATGTTAGAGAAAATTGAGGCTTAAAGAATATGACGGATGAGCCTAATATACTTAGCCTGACTTTTCTCTAATATTCCCAGAGTCATTTAAATGCTTCTGCAAGGAAAGACTGAAAATTGGTACAGCAGAAAGTTTCCTAACAGTCATTGGAATTTTTGATTCCCAAGAAAGCAAGTGAAATGATTAGTAGTCAATACTGGGAAGCATACCTCACTTTAAAAAATGTAGTGACGGCTGGGCGCGGTGGCTCAAGCCTGTAATCCCAGCACTTTGGGAGGCCGAGACGGGCGGATCACGAGATCAGGAGATCGAGACCATCCTGGCTAACACGGTGAAACCCCGTCTCTACTAAAAAATACAAAAAATTAGCCGGGCGAGGTGGCAGGCGCCTGTAGTCCCAGCAACTCGGGAGGCTGAGGCAGGACAATGGCATAAAACCTGGGAGGTGGAGCTTGCAGTGAGCTGAGATCCGGCCACTGCACTCCAGCCTGGGCGACAGAGCGAGACTCCGACTCAAAAAAAAAAACAAAAAACTGCAGTGACAATTTCGTATTAGAGAAACTCCAACTTGAAAACAATCACCCTAATGAAAAATTCAAACATTTAGATAAGTTCTGTGGAGGTCTAGTATAAGTTGATTTTCCTTTAGTTGGAAAATAAGCTTTAAACTAAACGACACAAATAGTATTTTAGAAAGAAATTTGCAGTAGCTAGACTGTAAGCCTGTTGAGGTTACCTCCCAGGACAGGTACTCACCCTTCCCTTGCTCTGCACCTGAAAGGGTTTATGAGCACTTGGTACAGCTGCAAAGACCTGCCAGGTAGGCAATTTGAGAGAGCTGGCAGACCATTAGATTAAGATTTAGGTGGCCAGGCATGGTGGCTCATGCCTATAATCTCAGCACTTTGGGAGGCCAAGGCGGACAGATTGCTTGAGGCCAGGAGTTCAAGACCAGCCTGCTCAACATGGTGAAACCCTGTCTCTACTAAAAATGCAAAAATTAGCTGGGCATGGTGGTGCACACCTGTAATCCCAGCTGCTCGGGAGGCTGAGGCATGAGAATAGTTTGAACCCAGGAGGCGGATGTTGCAGTGAGCCGAGATCGCGCCACTGCACTCCAGCCTGGGTGACAGAGCAAGATTCTGTCTCAAAAGAAAAAAAAAAAAAAAGTCGGGAGACCTTGGGCAAAACACTTCTGTTTCTGTGGACCTCAATTTCTTTAGCTGTATAATGGGGCGTTCTGACAACCTGTTAGTGCATAACTCTAGGAACTTGCTCTGGAGTGCAGAAAATGTTGCTGCTGCTAAACCTCAAGGGAAGGAGGGATGCCTCGTTCATACACTACCCTTCAAGTGCTTTCATTCCATAAAGATCACAGGGTCCCTCTGCTGCTTTACTGCCCATTAATAAGGACACGCACTCCCCTGCCCCCAAAATAGGCTTGTTCAATATCACATTCCCGTGATACATGTATCACCAGTGCTTAGCACATAGCAGCTATTCAATAAATACTTGTAAAGAAAAAAACTGAATGATATTTGTGAAAGAATAAATGAACACAGGGACATCTTTGGGAAGTCAAGGAAGAAAGATATCTTCGATTACAAAGAATCCCAGGCTTTTCCTCAAGATATTCAGAGATCTTTTAAAATTCGATTTAACTTAGATGGTAAATTGAAAGATAAGGAATACAAATGTTTAAGGAAAATATGAAAAAGTTGTTTAATCTCTAGCAATCAGGAAACCACAAATTAAAACAGTAACAATTTTTAAAATTTAATTAGGGGAAAAAATTCAATAAGGGAGGAGACGCTATTGATAGATACATAATTTGATAAAGACCATGCAGGACAATTTGATGTTTTGCTCAAAAGTAAATGTGAATACCTTTTAGTTCCTCTTCTGGGTATCCATCTATAAAAACACCCACTTTGTACTCAGAGACGTACATGAAGGATGTTCATTACAGCATTCTACTTAATAGTGAAAAATTAGGAACAATTTAAATGTCCAATAGGGGAGTGCATTCATCAGAATATACTAGATTATGCTATAGCTAAAAAACAAAAAATCAGTGGCTTAATAAAGACTTTCTACAAGGTCTTCTCTGAATCTAGACAACTCCTAGGGCAACCTCTATTCACGTCAAGATTCAGCAATCTAGGTTCTCTTGATCTTGTGGCTTTCTCATCTCAATAGGAGGCCTTCTTTACTGTGGCAGGGAACAGAGGGCTAGAAGGTCTGATACCCGCAGTGAAATACTGGAACCCAAAAGTGATACAAGTCACCTCTCTCAACCCACTGGCCAGAGCTAGTCATGTGGCTCCAAATAGCTGTAATAAAACAAAAAGTAGAAATCTCTCATGTGTCCAAAAGAAAGGAGAACTGGATATAGGTGAGCACCGGAAGTCTCACACCCGGGAAAAGGCTAAATGGCATATCCAGGCTATGGAATACTACACAGCTGTTTAAAAGCATTAGGTAGATCTATATTTAGTGATTTTTTAAAAAAGATCTGAGACTTTAATTGGCAAATATCTTAAACAACTTGATCTCACTTATATTAAAAATATGTTTATCTATATTTATGTTTGTGCAAATGAATAGCAAAAGGTTTATGGAGAATGATACAGTCCAACAGTGGCTATTTGGGAGGAAGGAGTTGACTGGAGGAAGACTCAAATGAAGGGGACTTTCAAGTTTCCCTTTGTATTCTTCTGCATTGTTTACCTCTTTTAAAATGAAGTTGTATTCACATAACTTAAATTTCTTTCACATTTGTAAAAAGTAAGTAAACACATCTGGGAACCTCTCTCGTCTAGCAGCTCTTTAATAGGTTTTGAGATTTTTTCTTCCAAAAATGCAAATATATCAATTTTAGCAAATTAGTCACCTGTATTTTGTTGTCATAGTCAGAGGCACTTAGTCACAGAAAGGATTTAGAATATATCATTATCTTCAGTCTATACCCTAGAAACAGAATCTGACTCTGAATTGTTGGCACATGTCTGCTGGGGTGTCAGGAGCAATAGCCATGAGCGGTGACAGAAGCCAGCCCGGGCACCAAGAGAGACTGAACTGTCACATAGTTACAGTGGAGGCCTCGGTGGATCGGACTGGCCACTCTGACCGTCAGAATTGCTCTGCCTTGAGGCAACTGCCCCATCCCCATCCGACAGCTCTTACTTAGCTGGGGCGGCCCCAGGGTGTGGGTGTGACAGTGACCAAGGACTTCTCAGAGAGGACTAAGCTGGGTGCACTTCAGCCACCAACACATACAGCAACTGGGGCAATGAGAGTCCCAGCTTGAAGCGGGGATTTGGACTGTTCTTCACCAAGGATCCCACTACCATCACATCCCCAACTTCACCCAGAGAGTGATAGTTTAACTAATGGCATAGCAAGAGCCCAACCTGGGGAGTAGAAAACTGGGCCTTACCTAGCACATAGCATACATTCAGCAAGTATTTGTTGGATGAACAAATGAATGGTGCTATCCTTGGACCAGGCTCACAGAAGCCTGAGGAGCCTGTGAGAGTGGATCAAGGAATACGATCCCTAAAGCAGAGTCTCTATACATTGCAGAAACAAATCCAGGTGAGTCTGGACCTCACACTCTCTAGGCCTCACCCTGTTGGTTTCCATTATTCTCACAGGCATGGAGGGAGGGAACACCTGGAGGTTGCAGGAAGCTAAGCCAGCCTGTGATCATCCAGGCTTCCAGCTTCTTCCCCTTCCTTCTGCCCCATCTGGTCATTTCTCTGCTTCTCAGCACTTTCTTCTAAGGGCATCCATGGGAAGAAGAAGGAGACAAAGCTCTAGACAGATGCTGTGCCACTGGAGGGTAGCCCTGGGGAAAATAGTACAGCTATTGAAAGGAGAGTTGGTTCCTATTGACTCTTAAGACACAAGCTAATTATTGGTTAAAATGGGTCGAAGTCCTTGGAATGTTCTAGGCCAGGGTTTCTGAAACTTAAATGTGAATACAAACCATCTGTGTGTCTTTTAAAAATGCATATTCTGATTTAGAAGGTCTGCAGCAAAGCAAAGTTTAGTTTTCTGTTTTGTTTTGTTTTGTTTTGTTTTTAAGACACTTTCTCACTCTGTTACCCAGGCTGGAGTACAATGACGGGATCTCAGCTCACTGCAACCTCTGCCTCCCAGGTTCAAGTGATTCTCATGCCTCTGCCTCCTCGGTAGCTGGCCAACACACCTGGCTAATTTTTGTATTTTTAGTAGGGACGGGGTTTCACCGTGTTGGCCAGGCTGGTCTCGAATTTCTGGCCTCAAGTGGTCCTCCTGCTTCCCATAGTGCTGAGATTACAGGCATAAGCCACCACGCCTGGCCAAGATTCTGCATTTCTAACAAGCCCCCAGATAATGGATGATTCCTATGCTGCTGGTCCAGGGACTACACTTTGATTAGCCGAGGCCTTAGAGAAGGAGATTACAGATATGTGTCACTGGCTTAAGAGTCAAAATTATATATCATCATCACCACCTGACCACTAACAGCTTGCTCTGCTAAGTGCTTTGAACACTTTTTCTCATTTAATTTTTAAAGAGCCCTCAAAATAGCTATTATTACCATGCCCCATTTTACAGAAGGAAGAACTGAGACCAGGGATCCTTAGTGACCAGCTAGTATGTGGTGAAGCCAGCACAGCAACACAAGTCCATCAGAGTCCTGGTTCTGTGTTCTTCACCACTTCACAGGAGAGAGAGCAGAGCTTTGAAGCAGTCTCTTCTGTAATTGTGTCTTCTTGGAGGGACCTCGGCTGGGCCCCAGCTTGCTGAGAAGAGAAAGCCACTGGAGTCTTTGTGTCTCTAGAGAGGGAGATGACGCTTCTCGTAATAGCTAATGGTGGATCAGCCGCTTGTGCTTAGCTGCTTCCCTGGTGCTTCGGGCAGCATCTTGCAGCTAAAGGAAGGAATCCACGCTGAGCCACCCAGACGGTTCCTGGCCGCAAGTCCCTGGCCGGCAGGGCGGCCACTGAGCGGTCATCAAGGGCGCAGCGCTGCGCCCGGGCAGGGAAACGCTGTCTCCGCCACGCCCACGTCCCCAGCTCAGCTGCATGCTCATTGCACAGGGTCGCTGCGCTGAGCTCGGCTGAGAGATTGCTTAGCTCAGCTTTGAAATCCAACCTAAATTCACCCCCTGGGCCTGCAGACACTCTGGCCAGATGCTCTTCCCCAACCGGAGCTGGGTAATAGGAGGTGACAGGCTGAGCGCGGGGACCTGGGGGCGTGGCTGAGCGGCTGACAGCTAAGAGATCCTCTCCCCAAAGGCAGGACGCTAAAGGCTGAAGGCTGGAGCTGCGTCCCTGCGCTTTTTGAGGTGCACAGCTGCAGGATGGGGGTTCAGAGGTGCACCCCGGGGGATCAGGAATTTCATCTTTTTTTTTTTTCGGCCTGCATGTTCCAGTGTCTTCACATGCGGGGAGTTCATTTGCTGTAGGTAGCTCCTACTCCCTTGAGAGGGGAAAGGATCCCACCCGCATCCTCAGAGTCCACTGCCACAAACCCTGACAAAGTTATGGTGAATTTCTTAAGGTGGAAAGAAATTGAGGTAATACTGGTGACTAAATAAATAAATAAAAATACACATTTCCTAGACAAAATGTTTTCCATTTAGCCCCTACCCCATCCTCAATCCATATAGCACCTTGTGAAAATTAGCAAAAGTGTCCCTTTTGGGACCAGGCAGCAAATGGGGACAGGACAGGCAAGTGGGAGGACACAGCCAGTCACAGGGCTCCTGACTTTGTGAGCAGAGTGTGGCCTAGCTTTCCGCACTAGTCTGCCCCGTCAGATGGTGCCCTTGCGCAGTGAACAACAGCTACAACCACACCAGGTGACTGATCTTCCTTTCGTCCTTCCTTCCTTTTCATCAATTGCTTATTGAATACTTCCTCTGTGTTTCCTGTTCCCTGACCCTCCCCTCCACACCTCCCTACTGTGTAGGTAAGGAAAACCTAAAGATAAAGTGGACATCAAGAGGCTTATGGTACAACGGGGGAGGCGGACATGTAAACAGATAAACCATTAGGATTTCTGATATCTAAGACTGCACAATTTATACATGTCTAAAATCAGGGAACCCGGCTGATTCGTACAATTCATATCAGGAATAAAAGCCTGGGAACTTACCTCCTTAAAGACCAGTGCACAGTGGGGGATGCTTAGAAGTGTCACTGTACAACATTTGCCATCCAGAATCCTGACTTTTTTGGAAAGAGACATGGACAATGTTAACAGGGAAGAGGCCTTGCTCTTCAAACATCTTGATGGGTTTGCAACAGCACATTTGAGAGGAGGCTGCATGTGTCTGCTTTATTTAAAGGGGGAAGTTTGAAGTAGAGGTGGTGGGGGCACTGGCGTAGGAGAGGAGTAAGAAAGGCAGGGTTCTACATGGACAAAAGGCTGGAGAAAAATCTCCATGGAGGATGAATTTGTAAGTTATATCTACTATGAGCAGTGCTATTAAAATCTTTACTCCATAACACTCCCCACCCCCCAAATCCACTCATAAGCTTGAACTGCCTGGGGTAAAAGGGGGAGACCAAGGAAGAATCTGGATCCTCTAAAAATGTATGGGTCAAAACTATAGGAGCCAGAGGCAAAGAAAACCATGAGAATATAAATCCATGACTATTCACACAACTACTGGGGAAGTCTTCGGATGTTTTTCAGGCCATGGAATTGAGGATTCAAGGGAATTTCAGGCAGCTGCCAAGGAATAGGGAGACCCCAAATGCTATCTACGTTGGAGCAATAATATCCATGAAATTGTTGGTTTTATTTTCAACTTAGGGTCCTGTTCAAATGCTTACAGCAGCAAGGGAGGTAAAAGAGTAAAGCAGGCTGGATGTGAGACAGCAGGGAGTGGTGGGCGCTGCAGCAAACTGCAGGGTGCAAGTCCTGTTAGAAGGAGACAATTGCCTCCCAGCTCCAGCGGGGGTGTTCCCTGCAAGAATGCAAGCCCAATGTTGCCAGATAGTCCACATTTTAAGAGAAGCCAGAAAAGCAGATGTTTCAGAAAAACCGAGTTTTAAAAAAAATGTTAACTAATTCGAAAATATTTTCGAACTTCAAGGGTCAAACAAAAGGTGTCTCATGATGTATGTGGTTTCTAATATAGAAGACAGAACAAATACGGGGATAAGATTCATTTTCAAAACAAGTAATGAAATGAATGACATTTAAGTGAGATGTGATAGGAAAAGCTCTGATCCATGCATCCTAAATCCAGGGCTTTAGGCTCTGCTTGACTACTATTTGTCTGTATGTTTACAATGAAATAATTTGTAACGTCTTGGCCTTCATCTCTTTATCCTTAAAATGAAGGCATTAAATCTGATACTTTTTTAGAGTTGGAGTTCCGATGATTGAGGGGGCAGAAAGAAAGTGTAAGCAGTGGAAAAATGAGCCCAGGGTGTGTTTCAAAATGTATTGAATTCATTGACATTTATTATGTGTCCGCAAGGTACACCGCATTGATCATGGAATTCTTGCTTACTATGAAAAAGTAAACATAAACTAAAAAAGCACCTTAATTATTTTGCCTACCTGAGAACAGTGCTTTCAAAGAAGTGGGAGAAGAGCCTTCGCCAACTGGGAGCTGTGTTACTGACACTACCAGCAGGTGAGTTACAGAGTCTGTCAGCAATGATAAGAACACTGGTGTATTTCCTATTCAGACTGACGTTGCTCCGAGACAGGAACCTAATTGATGTTTGTTCAATAATACCAAGATATGTCACAGAATCTGTGGGGGTGTCCGGTATCTTTTGTCAGCTTAGAGTCAAACCCTGCAGAAAATAAGTTGCAGACTGTTGCAGATGTTCTGAGATTAAATGATATTTTCCTGAAAATGCATGAGGCATGGTCTACCGGTTTGCCTATTGGCAAACCGGCTCTTGCTGCCATCAAGACCCCACTCCCTTCCCCAGGTAATTCTGAAAAAGCAGAGCTGCCTCTAGGCCTTTCAGCTTTACCCTGAACCTCAAGACACTCCCACACTCTTCAGGGATTTGGGGATGGGTGGGTGGGTCTTACGATCACAAAAGGATGGGATAGGGGAGAAGTGGGGGTGGGTGGGAGGATGAGAGGTAGCTGCAAAAAAATGGGTGGGGAAGAGAAGACCTAAACACAGGGCTGAGATTGAGTAATTTTAGGACGCAGTACTGTTTATGGAACATTTCATTCTTTATAGCTACTGTCACATTCTAGTCATTAGACTGCATTTACTTGTGGGTTGTAGAAATTACTTCCCATGGGAAACTAAAGCAATTCCTTCTTCAAAGGATGCTTTGTTTTCTAAGAGAAGAACGTAAAGCATATGACAGTGCAGCCAGCTATGTAACCTACATTTCCTGCTAAGCCACTCTTAGTTCAAGTTCACTGTTTAGTGTGACCACTTTAAGAAGTAATCAAGGAACGATGATGATGACGATGATAATGATAATAATAGCTAGCATGTACTGAGCATTATATGTATGCCAAGCCCTGAACTGAACCTTTATATATGTGTTTTAATCCCTATAGAAACCCTAGCCATTATCATTAACCCCATTTTACAGATGAGAAAACTGAGGTTTAAAGAAGCTATATGTGCTCAATATAACACAGCTAGGACTTAAACCTGATCTGTTCTGCTCTGAAGTCCATTCTTAAAGGCACTGACCTCTGAATGTATCACATTTGGCTGAGAAGTCCTTTGTCATTTCTGACATAGAATCTCCCCTAGCAAAAACTGAAGGAATAAAGAGTGAATTACACATATAGGAGTGCACAAAACGGACAATGGTGTATCTGAAACCGGAGAAGTCCATGTGAATTTCAGTTTCATTAGGCGACAGCTGCTTCCCTTCTGCCCTCCAGGTGCCTGCACCTAGAGCTTAAAACATCTGCAAATTAAAGTGAGACTGTGCTGCTGTCCGAGGAAATGAGAGCAGCAGCTTCTGCTCTCTGCCGTCTCTGCCAGCCCAAATCCTATTCTTGCCTTGTTAGCATTTATATAAGACCTCTGGCTGCAGCACCAATCTACTGTACCTCCCTGCCCTGCGTATTCTCATTTTGATTAGTTACAGTGGAGCTGTAATAACTGGCTTCATTTCTTCCCTTCACACCTGATAGAATACCAGGAGCTCCCTGGGCCCTTCCTCTGGTCTAGCATCAAGCCAGGATCAATCCTACCTGAGCAATGATTATTAATTAAATCCTTCCATCCTTCTATTCCATGTTCCAGTTTTCAAAGAGCTTTCAAACACATTCTATTGTTTGCAGTGACATAATGAGTCAATGGGGGCCCAGCGAAAAGTTCCATGTGTCCCTGCCCCTATCACGCAAAGAATTCCTCTTTTTTCTCTTGAGAGCAGGACTCTAGAAGGGTTTGGGTTTTGGCTGTGATGCTAGAAGGAGGAGGAAGGGAACCCCCATCATGCAGCTCTTATAGTGTTAAGGAGAGAGTTTATCGAAGAATAGAGGCAAGAGCCTTGGAGCCTCTAGAAATGCACTTTCCTAAGCTTGGGTGCCTCCACTCAGGTGTCCTCTGCCTTCAAGGTAGTTGGAGATTTAAACTGATTCCTTGGAGTAGCCGGCCACCCACCGTCATGGAGGGCACAGATCAGCACCCTCCTTTCCCCTCCCAACACTGGATCCATCAGTTCGCCCGTAGCTCGGAGGGATCCTTTTGCCCTTGGTCAACAGACTCTCCCTGGGCTTAGCACATGGGGCCTTCCCAGCCCTTGGATCCCAGCTCAGTTCCTATGTTGGATGCTTTTCCATCCTAAAAGAAGAGAAATCTTTTCTTATTCAAACCACACAGTAGAGTGTGCCGCATTGTTTAGCCAAGCACATTAATGAACCTTTGGAGATGTCAAGAGAAGCCAGAGTTGAGTTTGAGAATAGGGGTTGGAGCAGCTGAAGTGTGCTGCAAAATGATTCTCTGAAAAATGTTTCTATGCTGGTGAGAGCTGAGAAGAGGAAGGAGGCATGAGGCATGACTTATAGTAGGAGGCAGATGCCTGTGCTGACAGAAATGGGCAAGGTGTTTCGGAAATGAAAGTCCAATATTTAACTTTGTGTTGTCTACAGTGTGGCAATGGGAAACCCTTCTGTTTCCCAGTCAGTGAAGTCTGACTTATTAACATATGTGCAGAGTGAGTTGTTTTGTGCAAAAATGAAGGGAAAAGAGGAGATTCACAACTAGAAGCAGAGGAGGAGGACAGTCCCAGGAGTGGGACGTAAGGAGGATAGAATGTGAGTGGAGCCAGGGTTTCCATGAGAACAGAACCCCAAAGGAATTGCAGAAGGCCTCTGGGCATAGGATTGAGGAGGGTGGATGTGAGAGAGCGGGTTGATGCTGACACTTGGGGGATACCTATTATAGTCTTGTGAGGTAGGCAGAGCAAGTGTCGGTATAACCGGTTCCATTGTATAGATGAGAAAACCAAGACTCAGATACGTTACAATACTTGCCCAGTGTCACATAGGGCCTGGCAAGTTGGGACGCCCAGAATAGAATGCAAAACTACTTTTCTAGCCGAAAAGTTCCTAGTCATATTTGCCAGCTAAAAGGCATCCAGTAAAAGATAATTGAAGGTAAATGAGCACCCAGAGGCAGGCAGAGCTGCCTCTAGGCCTTTCAACTTTAACCTTTTATATACTTTGGCATAACCCATTACATCATCAGCCTCCTCATCACTGGGTCACTCTGCTGTAAACTTCCCCATTAACAAGCAGGAGGGAAGGAAAGGTAATTTTGATGCAAGGAGCGTTCCCAGAGCAGAAAAACTAGGTAGAATGTCACAGCAGTGCAATCAGATGTGTGAGCAAAGGGTGGGAAAGTGGATGATCTGACTCGACCAGGCCCAAGCTACCCCTGACAGAATCAGGGGTCCTTACAGGTCCTGTCCTGCCTGAGTGTTTTTTCCTCTGCAGAAATCCTGCTAGGATTTTTCTACTTTGGTACCATACTTCATCTGACAACCTGCCTGGCAATGTAACCTTCATTTCTACCTTGTGACCTTCTCCTCCATTGATTACTTCCTCCATTCTGTGGATCTGTGATTAGGGAGGTTTGCTTATGCTTAACCCTGGTCTGGGTTCCTGTGGGCCCTTGCTCACTGGGTAACTGGTGGTTGATTCACAGACGTTTTCACCCTGAAACGTGTGATTCTCACATGACTCTGAACAAGAGGCAAGCTGAACTTGGGCCATGTATCATTTGCAGGTAGCCTTGTTGGCTCATTTCTTGCAGCCGCATGCTCTGGTAAGTGAGCATGGGACACACCTGATGGCTTCTGTCCTTGGAGCTGCCCTGATGACTGCTGTCCCCAAGGCGATCACCTAATGACTTCATTCCCTGAGGCTGTCCCTGATTGCTTCTGTCCCTGGGGTTGCTCCCAGAACTCTGCCTGATGCTGAGGAGTAAGCAGTCAGGCCACGGAATGATAGAATGGAAAAGCAGAAACTCTGAGCTGGAAGAGGACTTTGTGGTAGGGTACTCATACATTTCTGTCTCATATGGCATCACTTAAGTCTGTTATCCCAGTATAATTACTGAGAACATCTTTTTAATCTCAAAACATCCCAGTGTGGATAATAAATTCTATATGATCACCCTACTTTAGGGATCATCTAGACTAGTGTTTTGGGGTTTTTTTTCAAGTTTTTGTTTAGCCTTGAAGACCACTTCTTGAAAGAGATACTTATCCTGATCTCTAATGTGTAAACCAAAAAAAGGGAGAGTTGTCCAGGCCGAAGGGGGCAGAGAAGGCTGAAGCTCCCCACTACCCTACCCCGACCTGCTGTGGCAGCCCTCCCTGCCAGCCAATGGAGGTCTTGCAGCTCAATGCATCCCTGGTTATACCCGCTACTTTAATCTTACACGTGAGGGAACTGAAGTCCATGGAGAGGTTAAGGGACTATGTATGGCCACATCACTAGTTAGTGGAGGGGCCCAAGCTAGACCTCAGATACGCAGACTGCACTGTGATCTTGCCACCACGCCAAGTCTCCTTCCAGCTTGCCTAATGATCTTAAAACGAAGTGGCAAAATGTCCACTCTTGTGCTAGTGCGCACTCTCTTTCACTCTGTGTGTGTGTGTGTGTGTGTGTGTGTATGCATGTAATTTTTAAATGATGTATTCTTCATAAAATTCACGTAAAATTTTCATACTGGGAAAAATAGTCATGATTTTAAAATTACCCAGTTCACCCTTGAGAAGTCAAAGTCCATAAAGCAACAATAGGGGAATAGCGTTGTACTGAGGTAACTTCGTGTGAATTGGATACGTATTATTAAAGTAAACAGGGCTTAGGGACAAACACCTTTTCTAAAGCCTATATCCTTGAACATATTTGGATGGACTTCATTAATCCTGTCTAGCAGCTCTCAAAAGTCAAACAGGAAGCAAACCCCAGGCTGTGGTAGAAAACAAACACTGTCTGTCCCAGGACCTCCCGGGTGGACAGAGTCCTCCCTTTGTCTTAGCTCTTCTTCTGAGGCAACAGTTGGCAAATCTAAACTGAAACAGTTCTATCTTGAAAGCACACAACTTCTCCAAGCCCCTGGTTGTTTAAATAGTTGTCCACCTATCCTTCTGCCTTCTGCTTCCACCTGCCCTCAGCTGGGACCCAGCCAGGCAGTGTCAACTTGAACCCTGGGCAGGAAAAGTAGATACCAAATGCAAATCAGACAGCAATGCAACCTTTTTATGGCCCAGGGAAGGCCAACAGGAGGTAAGGTCACGTAGAAGGCAGCCTGCTGGTGGCAGCTCCCTGCTGAGGGCAGGGTTTTGCTATTTTATTTTAACCTTGTTTCAGTTTGATCCAAGCACTGTGTCTCAAGGAAACAAGCACCTGTAACTGTGGCCCACACAAAACCAATTTTCCCACAATCAGAAAGCAATCATTTCCGTCTCCTGGTGTGGAAAAAAACAGCCAGATACAAGCAGGGCGGGGTATGGGCTTGACCTTGTCCTTCTTACCTGCTGACTCAGAGGATTTGCATAGCTGGCATTCTGAGGAAACACCCAAGTCCAAAAGTGCAAGAGTTTGGGGTATTTATGCAAAGCATATGTTCCCTGTTCTGAGGCAGAGACTCAAGGGTTTGATAGAAACAATAGGGTAGAAATGAAATCTAACATTTGTGAAGCCCTTACTCTGGGTTCATTTTACCCAATTCAAGCCTCACAAAAACCTCATCGGCGGAAACTATGATTATCCCCATTTCAGAGATGAGCAAACAGGGCTTGATAAAGGTTAAATGGCTTCAGCCACTCAGCAAGGAAGTGGTGGAGTGAGGGAAGTTCAGACTCAGAGCCTACCCCTGGAAACAACCAAACCCACCGAGAAACATCCAGGCTAGTCTTCCCAACCTTCAGGGCGCATTCAGTTCACCTGGGGCTTTTGTCAAAATGCATGTTCTCATTCAGGAGCTCCAGGGCTGTGCCAGAAACTCTGCAATTCTAAGTAGCTCCCAAGTAATGTCAATGCTGCTGCTGGTCTGTGAAGGATCTAGGGCAGCCGTCAGCAAACTTCTTTTCTGGTAGGGGTGAGATAGTAAATATTTTAAGCTTTGTGGGCCACATCCAACCTCTGTTGCGCGTTCTTTCTCCCTTTCTTCCTTCTCTTCCCTTCTTTTCCTTTCATTCTCCATCCTTTGGCATGTAAAACCACCCTTAGCTGTTGGCTCGTGGGTGCATTTGGCCAGAGCAGTGATTTGCTGTTTCTCGCCCTAGGACAGTGAAGGTAGAGAAGTTGCCTTGCCAGTGGGCTCAGGTGGGGACCCTTTCCCAACAGCAGCTACGAGATTCAGTCCCACTGTTCTCAATTAGGTATGCTCAACCAGGACAGGAAGATGCTAGACAGGCTGTCTCCCCAGTGATCAGTCTGAGTTACAGGTAAGAGGGGGGCTGACTTACCCCAGAAAGAATGCATTGGAGTGGTGAGGGGGCTGGACTCCAAGGTGTGCAAGAAAGCACTGGAGGAGGATTGGGACAGAGGAGGGAAGGGGGAGCCTGCTATGCACACAGCGAACACTTTACCTATTGGGGCAGTAGGTTGTTGAGGGGCTCCTGTGACAGGTGGGAGGTCAAACTCAAAAACCCCTTCAACTCCAAGAGTTCAAGATCCTGTGATCCTTGCGTGCAAGGCTAATCTAATGTCGTCCTGAGATAACGTGCACACGCATGATCTGATTCTCCTCAAGTTGATCGGCAACCGCATCTCAGAGCAGCTGCCTCTTTATCTCTTGCCCTGCCTGGGAAGGGGAGGCTGAAATTCACTCCAGGATGTCACTGCTCTGGGGGAAAAGGAAAGTAACTCCCACCGCCCAGCTCAGAAGTAGGAAGTGAGGGCCTTCCGCTCAAGGCAAGGGCCTTCTCTAACTACTGGGTAGTTTTTCCATCTTCTTGTAACTTGAATGAAGTGAAGTCATCTTACTTCCAGGAATCCAATCTAAAGAAATAAGTATGGATATGAATAAAATTTTTTGTCCTCTTTCAGGTGCAAAGAGTCTACTCTGCCCACTCTGTCATTCAAGGCTTGGTTGAGAACTGGCTAATTAAGTGAGATCACTTCTATACAAATAGAATACCATGTGCAGATTAGAAAATGCTTCTTGTATGAAACCATGTGTATACATGTATATAATTAGCAAACACCCAAACAGTGGCTCTTTATGGGCAATAGGATTATGATCATCACTGTGGAATAAAGAAGGGACCCAGTGAGAAACAGTGAGCGCTCAGTGGGAAGTGTTCTAAATGCTAAGTTCTACAGTGACCTGCTACCCTCAGTGGTAAGGTAAGTTGGCAGCAGGGAACTACAGATCAGAGCTTCTCAGACTTAAAGGTGCATATTCATCCTGGGGATCTGGTTAAATTGTAGGCTCAGACATAGGGGTGCAGAAGGCCCCGACATTTTGCATTTCTAACAAGCTCCCTGGGGTGGCTGATGCTGCTATGCTGCTGGCCCAGGACCTTATTTCATGAAGCAAGGCTCTGCCTACCTTGCAGGAGAAGGCACTGAGGAGTCACCAGTATTGATATGTTACTCAGATGAGGTGGCAAGTTTAGTTTACATGTGTGTACGTTGTCCTGAGATTGTTGTTTTTGGAGGGGGACAGAACAAGGAGTATGTATAGAATTGAAATTACCTTTATCAATAATAAATATGGCCTAGCAGAAATTCTCCTGCCTTTTTCCTTTTCTCCTTCCCGTAGTTCAATTTAGCTGCCCAATTTCCTCTCAGAAGTAGGTCCTGAGGTTGAAGCAGGAAGGAGGATAAGGGCTGTCTGGCCCCAGGCACACAGCTGGCCCCGTGGACAGGGATCACCTGGGTAAGGTGAAGAGCACCCATACCAGCTTTAAGTCAAGGTGATGATTCTTTCCAAGCATCAGTGACCTGGATCCACCCCAGGTAGTTAGAAAGCCACTCCCCTTTGATTACCCACTGCCATTTATCAGCCCTGAATCCTCTGTCCTGCTGCCGCTTTCCAGCCCTGACAACCTGTTTTAAATGAAGGCAAGCGGGATTCTCTCTCCCTTACCAAACTGCTTGAAATAGCCGGCACAAGCAGATTCTTCTTAATGGCCCAGGGATTTTTCACAGGCTGATGGACAAGGGGGACCCACAGAATGAGAATTTACAACAGAGTGTCTGTTCACGATGTAGACTGTAAAACATTTCCATGTGTTCTTCCTTGTAAGCATTTAGAGCCTGATCACGTGCATAAATAAACCCCGGATATCGTTACTATTTAGCCAACATTTATTTCACATTTTATATGTGTCAGGTACCTAGCTAGGTGCTTTCGCGTTTGTCATATGACTTTAGCACTGAAACAACTCTAGAGGCAAGATATTCCAATGAAAATATCAAGGTTCAGGTTCAGAGGGGTTAAGTAACTTGTGAAAGGTAGCACGGCTTACAAACAATAAGCCCCCAGTGAAAGAAAGGAAGAAAAGAAAGTGACAAATAGATGGCAGGGATATGTTGGCAAGTTTGTTCTGAGTGGAGTTCTTGGTGAAGAGTAAGGAAAATGCCCTCAGAGATAATGTGGTCCTGCACACCTCCTTAGAATAGACCTCAATTAGTGCTTCCTGGCCGGGCGCGGTGGCTCAGGCCTGTAATCCCAGCACTTTGGGAGGCCGAGGCGGGCGGATCACAAGGTCAGGAGATCGAGACCACAGTGAAACCCCGTCTCTACTAAAAAAATACAAAAAATTAGCCGGGCGCGGTGGTGGGCGCCTGTAGTCCCAGCTACTCAGGAGGCTGAGGCAGGAGAATGGCGTGAACCCGGGAGGCGGAGCTTGCAGTGAGCCGAGATCGCGCCACTGCACTCCAGCCTGGGCGACAGCGCGAGACTCCGTCTCAAAAAAAAAAAAAAAAAAAAAAATAGTGCTTCCTAGGCTATGGAAGAAGAGTCATAGCCACTTCTTTCTTTCTAATAGAACTCTAGTTTTGTCCAAGTAGCAACATGTTTAGCCCCAAGGGAAGAGTCATAGTTGATCTAAGCCGATCATGGTCATCTCCTTCCCCTTTGCCAGTGATTGATTTACTTGTGGGCATCTGATCTGGCATGAGATGAAAAAAAAGATCATGGGTGCTTCTGGGAAAGCCCTTCTCTCTGATAAGAAAGAGGTCCATAAAGAGAGGGTCCTTTCCCATAACCAACCCTCCTTCCTTCCTGCTTAGGCTGATGTATAATAATATGAAAATGTGATACTTTATACTTAGATAACCATCTTATGACCATGAGGAGAAATGTAGCCTTACACTGAATATGGCAAAACTAAACACAGAAAGACAGGATCCTTGTTGAATTTGTTAAAAAAACAAATGGAGTCAGGCACAGTGGCTCATGCCTGTAATCCCAGCACTTTGGGAGGCTGAAGCAGGTGGATTGCTTGTGCCCAGGAGTTTAAGACCAGCCTAGGCAACATGGTGAAGCCCTGTCTCTATCAAAAAAAAAAAAAAAATTAGCTGAGTGTGGTGGTACATACTTGTGGTCCCAGCTACTCAGGAGGCTGAAGTGGGAGGATCACTTGAGCCCAGGAGGCGAGATTGCAGTGAGCCATGACCATACCACTGCACTCCAGACTGGGTGGCAGAGGGAGACCCTGTCTCAAAAAACAAACCAAAAAATCATCTGGGACCATGGGACATCTGTCTCTAGACTTCTCCAAATGTGGGATAATGTAGCATCTTGATAATGTGGCCTACTATACATCAACTATTCTGTTGCCTGCAGGCAAAAGCACTGCACATATACAAGAGGCTCCCCTTGGTGAGAGACCAAGCATTCCCACACAAATGTCTCTGTCCCAGACCGATGACTTGTCTAGAATTGCTTTCTATCTGGTCTTCTCAAGATCTTCTCCTTAGGGCTCCCTTTGTCCACAATTAGCTCAGTCTAGCACTGGCAACAAATCAGGGAAGAGTCTTCATTATTCTACAAGAGACAGTTTGTTTGCTCTTCTACATTACTTTCATCTTTGCAAAACTCAGCTCACCTCCTCATGGTAGCCTGCCTCATTTATTAGGACTTAGCTGTGGTAGGCAGAATAACAGGACCCCCAAAGATGTCCATATCCTGATCCCTAGAACCTGTGAAGGTGCTACCTTATGTGGTAGAAGAGACTGTGCAGATGTAATTGAGGTTAATGGCCCTGAGATCGAGAGATTATGGTGGGTTTTCTGGGTGGGTACACTCAAATCACATGAGTTCTTAAAAGTGGAGAATGCTTCTACACTGTGATCAGAGAGAGAGGGGGCTACAGAAGGAGATCAGAGAGATGTGACATTGCTGGCTTTGAAGGTGGAATATGGGCAGCCTCTGGAAGTGGAAAAAGGCAGAGAAAACAGATTATCCTCTAGAGCCTCCAGAAAGAAACACAACCATGCCAACATCTTGATTTTAGCCCAGAGAGACCTGTGTCAGATTTCTGACATACAGAAACCTGATTCCTGATAACTATAATATGTTTGCAGTGTTTTAGCCACTAGGTTTGTGGTAATTTGCTGTAACGGCAATAGGGAACTAACATATTGGCCATAAAGTTCCTGGCACTACATTTTCCACTAAGGTATGTAGTATACTAGGTGAGGATATGGGTAGATCCAGAAAGATGTATGTGCAAATCCTGGCTCTGTTTCCATGTGACCTTGAGCAACCCACTTCAATTCTCTGGATCTCAGTTATATCATCCAGAAAGTAGAGATGAATAAGAATGTTCCTCTTTTACAGGTTTGTTGTGATATTTGAATGAGGCTGTTCAAGTAACACACCTAGCACGTGGCTGGCAAATAACAGTCACTAGATAAATGGTAGCCATTATAATATTTACTGGAAGAGAGGGATTGAGGACCTTGTACGTTCCTCTGTGGTGAGGAATACATTTAAAGCAGGCATGCTTCACATGTAGTTTGGAGTTCAGAGACCGTGTGATGTAACGGGAAACATTGTAGACTGCAAAACACGACTCCCTGGGTTTGAATCCAGAGAGCTGTGTGACCTTGGCACATGCTTCAGCATGTTCGGGTATCTTTCCCCAGAAGCAGTCCTGAAATAACCCTTTGAGGGCAGGTAGATCTTTCTGAGGTGATTTCAGGAAATATGTGTAGGGAATGGAAAAGTCAGATGGAAAGGGAAGTGGCCAAGAAGTGTATGTTTCCAAGCAAGTTACCACTGTGGGAGCTGGAGTGTAAGCCCTCCAGGGAAATTGGGGACACATGATAATTCACATGCCTCTGAATTATCACACTCCAAGGGTGAGGGAGCTGGGGTCATTATATGCCAACTCCCATCTGTCATTAGTTGAGGGTCACTTCCAGGGGACAGTAATTCCCCAGCAGGTCCTGCCTGCCACACAAGGGTGGAGAAAGCCCTCAGGCAAAGCTATGGTGGCAGTGGAAAGTTGGGCCGGCATGTGCTGAAGTGGTGAGGGCTGAAGGGATATGGAGAGGAGCCCTCAGTATTGCTATTTTAAACATGAGAAAATTTAGTTTTACATGGTCCCATAGTTTCTCAAAATGAGACAATGATAGTATCTGCTTCGTAGAATTATCGGGAGAGGTATGTAAGTGAACAAGGCCAAGGGCTTCCATCAGCGTTTGGCATAGGACAAGTAAGCACCATTTAAGTGCTAGTTATCATCATCTGAAGATTTTTGCTGTTCTGTGATGTAAAAGTTTGTTTGTTCCCACTACCCCCCTCCACAATGTTTAGTTAAGCTGTTCAAACTCGCAAATACTTTGGGGAGATGGGGGCTTGTGGAGCAAAAGGAAGGGGCTAACATTCACCCTTGGTCCAATAACACAAACTCTCAATGATGGGCTTGCACAATATCTGGAGGCCTTCGGGCTTTTGGGGGCATGGATTTGGGAATTGGAACCCAGCTCTTAACACTCTCTCAAAGGGCATGAGGCCACAGATGCTGTCTGGGTTGTACACTGAATGGCAAGCCTCTGAAGGTAGAAATAGTGTGCTCCTGGCTGGATTGACCCAGTTTCTTCCCCGGCACATTGTAGACACTCAGTGATTGGCTATTGAGTAGATAAGCATGAAAACAGCTTAGAAAGCCAGAAAGGGAATGCTTCCACCTAAAATCATAGGTGATTGATGTCATCCTTATGTGCAGCCCTCACCTCACAACCTCTTGTTTCCTTGGCCACTTGGCCACTTGGCCACCAGGACACAGGAAGTAACCTGCACCTGACCCCCTGATGTTGGCAATGGGACGAGCTTTCCACTCTCGGAGGCATCTTGTAGAATACAAAGGACTCGCTGTGGTATTTATACCAACACACACATTTTAAATAGGCCCTCACTTCTTCCTGAAAGGAATCCAAAGACTCTGTTGGAACTGAAAACAGTCATATTTACGTATCACCAGTTATTGAGGGAACACAAAGTGTTCAGCAAATATGATCTCATTAGTGCTCATGACAGCCCTGAGGGAAGAAGTTGGCAAGAATTTCCACCCTCCTTGGAGAGGTGAGAGTATGGAGGCCCAGAAGGCCAGGGAACACACACCAGAACCACTCAGCAGGTGCTCCAGGGAGCTGGGGCAATGGCAAGAAATGGGAGGCTCAAGAGAAGCGTCACAATGCTGTGGCCTCCACAATCACTGCAGTGTCTGGGGGATGAGCAGAAACCTGGAAATATCTCCCATGTCTCTCATGATGGGGTCTGATAGATGCCTGATGGTACTAACAATGAAATGCCATTCAGGCATTCAAACAGATCCATGTTCTAGAATGTAGAAAGACATTCTAAGGCATTTAGATAAAAATGCAAGTTTGCAACAGTATATATAATATAGTCACTCATTACTATTAAGTAAATGTAATATGAAGGGGAAAATCTAAAAGAATGTATACCAAATTATATATGAAATATATATGTCTTTGTGTGTTAGTATTTTCAAAGAAAAGGCCTAAAAGAATGGGTACCAAATTATACTGAAATATATATTTATTTATTTATATTTTCAAGGAAAGTTCTAGAAGAATGTGTAACAATGGTTATCTCAATAGTTGGATTAAATATACTTTTCTTAATCACACATTTCTTAATTTCCAATGTGCATTTTTTTGTAGCCAGATTAAAACTTTCTAAAAACCAGAGAAAGGGAAATTCATTGTCACTTAGAAAGTATTAAAAATAGAAAACTATTAAAACATGCTCAGAGTGTTTTTCTTTCATTAAAAGAGAACACCAGGAGTGTTTTCCTTGATGTAAAGAATTTGGAAAAATCCCACCAGACTTTCTATTTAGTTCCTACTCCAGAGTGAAATTTGGATCAGATATTCTATTTTGTAAACATATGGTCCTATGTCTGCAAAGCCCGAATATAGAATGAAATATTTCTGCTTTTTTCCTTGATGTTTTTAAACATGAGCTAGACCTGACTATTTAGCATTTTTACCTGAAAAACTTTAGTAGAAGGAAAACCAACCCCACCCTGACAAGGGATTTAAAATGTCAACTACTCAACATTTTCATGAGCTACTGAGAAATAGATGTAAATGTTGTTATATATTAAATTTCAAAAACTCAGACCACTGTGCTTTACAATGTGAATGTACTTAATACGACTGAACTGTACACGTAAAAATGGTTAGGATGGTAAATTTTATGTTGTGTGCTTTTTACCACAGTAAAAATTGCCAAAAAACAAAAAAACCAAAGCAACCCTAAACTTAGATCCTTTAAGTCTAAGGTAGAGTACAGTGTAGGAAAAGAAAGGGTGGGATCCAGAAGAGCTGGATTCAGGTTTCAGGTGTGGTTCTTACAGCACCTGGCCTTGGACAGGTTGCATTCACTTGTTCTGTTCCTCTCACCTTTCTGAGTAGCTATCACTTGCCAGGCATAGCAGAAGGCACTGAGATACAGCGGCCCACGAAATGGGTGTGTCCCATTTCGTGGTCACTGCCCTGGTGTAGTGACCTAACTTCTCTTAACCACAAGTGCCCCCCAGAAAATAAGAAATAAGGCTGGGCTCAGTGGCTTATGTTTATAATCTCAGCACTTTGGGAAGCTAGAGGCAAGAGGATTGCTTGAGGCCAGGAGTTCAAGGCCAGCCTGGCCAACATAGTGAGCCCCTATCTCTGTTTTATTAAAAAAAAAAAAAAAATTATTCCAAAAATTAAAAGAAATTTTTAAAAAAGAAAATGGAAACTAATAATACTTACGCTGTCCATGCTTCATGAGAGGGAAAGAATTTGCTACCAAGGCTACAGCTTGACTACATGTATTAAAAAAAAAAAAAATCTCAGCTTCATCCCCTGGGAGACAGATCAATGGATCAAAATCTGAATTTAGACTCACTTTCCGGTCAGGAGCAGGGCCTGTCAGCAGCATTTTGTACCTTTGGCTTCTCGTGCCCTCTTACAAATGGGGCTGGACAAATGAAGGGCACATTTGTGACCTGTGGTGAATTGACAGAGGCGGGACATTGGATAGTTACCGCAGGAATGTGGCTTGTGTGAGGGAGCTGCCCAGTGGCAGGCACAGTGGGGAGTGTTTATTGTCTGCCCTTTGAGGCTGTAGTGATAACACTGATGATGGTGATGTTGGCTGTGCCAGGCACTGTTCGCAGTGCTTTGCATTTACTTACTTAATGCTCATGACGACCCCGTGATAGAACTGCTTTTATTATTCTGTTATTACAAATGAGGAGACTGAGGGGCAGAGAGAATTAGCTAGCTAGAAAGTGGTAGAGTTGAGGTTCAAACACAGGCAATTCAAACGTAGACCCTGGCTGGGCATGGTGGCTCCCACTTGTAATTCTAGCACTTTGGGAAGCTGAGGCAGGCAGATCACTTGAGCCCAGGCAAAAACTCCATCTCTACAAAAAATACAAAAAATTAGCCAAGCCTGGTGATGCGCACCTGTGGTCCCAGCTACTCAGGAGGCTGAGGTGGGAGGATCACCTGAGCCTGGAGAGGTCCAGGCTGCAAGGAGCCATGGTTGCACCACTGTACTCCAGCCTGGGTGACAGAGTGAGACCTTTCACATTTTATGGATAAGGAAACAGAAACTCAGAGAGGGACTTGCCTAGGGCTCCGTGTAGAGAGGTAGGTTTGGTTTTTCTGGGACTCCAAAGCCTGTAAAACATGACACTCTCTTGTAATGCCCCAGGCAGTGAAAATCTCCAGGACAATGAGGTACACCCTCAGGCTGGTAGCTGATGGGCAGAGCCACTGTCAAAGCCCCATTCTGCATCCTGACTCCCCAGGCTAAAAACAGGGCCTGGGGAAGGGTAATGCTTGCTTGGCTTTCTGCCCACGGCAGATGAGACCATTTCACCACCATCTGTGAGTGGCCTCACTCCTGGTCCCTGAGCCTTAATAATTACCTGGATATTCATTCATTCATTCAACAAATATTTATTGAACTCTTTGCCAGGTACTGTTCTAGGTGCTGGGGATTAAATAGTGAGCCAAATAGTCAACAATGATTTTGTGCTTGTGTTCCAGGGTTTAAGCTCTTGCCTTCTTCCTTCTTACCCCATCCTTTTCTGCGCCTCATTTCTTTCTGTAAATAGAGTCCGTTTTTGACCTTTAGGTATTGACATGGTCCATCTGCAGGACTCTGCTAGCCTAAATGGTGTGCATGTGCAAATGAAAGTGCCTCCCCAGAGTGCATGCAGCCTCACAGGCCCCCAGCTTGGAGAGTAGAGAGTGGGCTGGATTTCAGCCCCCATGCACCCTCCAACCTAGGTGTCTTTGGATAGAACACAGTTTATGTTATGGCATGTAGCAGGTCGCTCTCTGAGCCCTTCCAGAGATTAGAGATGTGCTCTTGACACCCAAGCCCAGTGTCTTCAAGTCCCACCTGCTTAGCCAGGTCCCCCATTCGCTTCAATCCCCATAAGCTGGGCCCTGCAGACCTCCAGTTCTTTATCCATGGCCACTGCTGGGCTGGTCAGACACACCTTGTCCACCTCTCTGGACCCCTTTCCTCTTCTCCTCCTCTTGTCTGCCAGCTGTAGGACAGCTCTCTCCCACTTTGTAGCTCTCCCCCACCCTCAGGCCAGGATTCAGCCATCCCTGCATGTGCTTTTCATGTTCACATCCAGGAGCCATTGTGACAATGGGGCCGTTTGAAGGGTGCCCCAAACCCTCACCTTGGTTCACAGAAAGGCACTGAAGTTCTGCTCAAGAGCTGGAAGGTATAAAACACACAACTGTCAGGATGTCCTTCCTGATTCCACTCTGACATGAGACAGAGATGCCATGTCATGACTAGGAGGTTATTTAGAAGTAGCACTCAAAATATAGAACAGATATTATATATTATATAATTTTTCACAGAGAAAGTTGTGGTTTTAAAAAATCTAATACTTCCTATTTAATTCATGATTGAATAATTCACCTGCTCAACCCCTACAAGTCCTAAGACCACATCTTCCAAGAAGCTTTCTCAGATTGCTTCCTGTCTATCTCCCCTGCCTGACAGCCAGAGAACGATTAGGTACCCTCCTCTGCGATCCTCCAAGAGCACCCAAACTTGTCCGCCATGACACTCATCACATTGAATTGTGATTGACTGTTTGCTTCTGTACTGCCCCAAGTAGACTGTAAGTTCTGTGAGAATCTGTACTAGACCCAGCACACCTTTATATTCTCTGCACCTGACATAGAACCTAGCACCTAGCAGGAACTCAGTAACTGTTTGTGAAATAAATAAAAGGTATTTGTATGGGGAAAAAAATTGGCATCAATGCCAAGCTGGAGTTTTCCCCAATAATGGACATCCTGTTCTCTGCTGGGAGGAGTGAGGGAAATGAGAAACTGTGGCTGCTCTCAGATCCCCCAGACAAACATCCATAAATAAATCAGATGTTTTTGCTATACCATATAGCAATTCCATCCATCCATCCATTCATTCATTTGTTCATTCATTCATGCATTCATTTGTAGTAGCCATTTATTGAACACGCTTATGTGTCTCATGACTGGAGATTCTGCAGTGAAAAAGATAATCAAAGACCCTGCCTTCTTGGAGCTTATCTTCCAGTGAGAGTGAAAGAGTAGACAGACAATACCTTCTCTAGTTGGTAATTTATATGACCATGAAACGTCATAGCTTAATTGGCGTTCATTGGCCCCAGCTACTTCGCAGAATGCAGAATAGTATAATGATTAACTTGTCAAGCAGTGGAGACAGACAGGTTGGAAGTAAGTTCCTAAGCTGTGACTTACTAGTTAATTTATCTTTGGGCAAGCAACTTGACTTCTCCAAGCCTCCGTTCCCTCGAGCGGTAACAATAACAACAGCACCTACTTCCCTGTACCTATATGCCTGGCTGAGAGGAAGGACAGTAGAGGTTGGCAATAACGATTCCTCACCACTTAGGTGGTTTGGGAAGGGATTCAATGCTCTCTAGGCATCAATACATATGCACTTTACTAACATTAAGGTATTGTTTTGATTTTTTACTTTCACTGACGTGTTGCAGGGTGTAACTGGCTTAATTTAGTCCTCTCGTTTGTACAGTATTTGCATGTGATCTTTGAGCTCCGCCTTAGCTCCCAGATCCCCTGCAGCAGGTAGAGACACTGTCCACAAGCTTCAAGCAGGAACACAGAGCAGGCAGCGGTGGGGACTCCAGTATGAAGGATCCGGCTTGAGTTCTGGCCATTGACTCTACCATGGAAGTCCTGGAGCTAATTTCCCCTTATTCTTGAACTTGAAACAGCTAGGATAAATAAAGCAGATTTTTATCAACTACACTGTAAACAAAAGGCACAGATGGCAGGGGAAGATTGACTGACAACAGCAAAGTCCTCAGGGTGTTCTTGAACCCCCCTTGGAGGGGGAGGTGCTAAAGACAGGGCCCCCTGCTTTGTTTTGTTCTTTGCATTTATGAATTCCAGGAACTCCTTTCTTGAAGTCTATAGCTTCCATCAACAGGATATTAGTTGGTGAATTCTATCTGAAGCTACAGAGGAAAAAACTTTCAATTAGGATCTGAATAGGTCAAGGGGGTGATTGACTGTCCAGAGGATAGGCAGCAGGAACAGAAACCAGAGTTAAATGAATCAAGGGGAATACAAGAGTCCTTGTTGATTCTGGAATAATGGAAATAACAGAGGCAAAAATAAGAAAGAATGATGAGGCAAGTTTAATAAAGATGTTACCAAGAGATCCTAGATTCACTTTATTATTACACCTTCTCTTTATTACTCTCTCCTACAAAGCGCACAGGAACACACATACTTCATATGGACATACATACTTCACATGGACACACATACTTTAAAGTACACACAAGCACACCTGCCTCATGACTAAAATCTAAATCAACTTTCACAGATTTCATATTTAACCACGATCCAGTGTTATCCTAAAGCCATGGCCACTATTTTTGTTCCAGAGGAGGTCACCTGACCCAAACAAAGCCAATCATATTTCTAAATGCTGACCCTAAACTTCAACCATAGTGGAATGGTCAGAGTTTTTCCCCAGGAGTTTACAAGCAGAACTAAGAGCGCGAGTCATGTACCTGCTGCAAGGCCAGAGTATTTGAGGGCATAAACCAAAATTTAAAATTGGGAAGGTAGAAGAGAGGTAGACCTTAGTAGAAATGAGTTCTAAGATGAAAAGAACTGAACTGAATGCTGAGAATGGGATAAATTGGATCCTTGGGGCTATCTAAAAATGGGTGGATCAATAAAATCAAATTTTTCAAAGGGCTTGTTTTCTGTTAACTCATGTGTGTGTTAGAGAAAGGATGGTACACCGCAGAGCAGTGGTTCCCAAAGTGTGGCCCTGGGACCTGGGTGGTGGTGGGGAGAGGTACCAAAACATTTTCTGGGGATCTGCAGAGGCAGAGCTATTTGTATAATAATCCTAAGGTACCATTTGCCTTTTTCAGTCTCATTTTCTTATGAGCATAAAGTGGAGTTTTCCAGAGACTATACAACATGCAGTGTTGAACAGACTGAATGAAGAAGCAAATATGAGAATCCTGACCAGCTTCTATCAAGCCAGGCATGAAAGAGATTTGCAAAAAATGTAAAGCAACATGACTCTTCTAGTTCCATTATTTTAGTTTTTGAAAATAGCAATTTTTATGAAATTTGTATTAATATAAACAAATGCTATGTTTATTGTTGCTATTCCTAAATAATAAATGCGTTTTTTCACTTTGAATTTCTAAAGTAGTAAATGCTCATAGACACACACATACCAACACAAGCTGTTTTGTGTCCTGTTATTTTTCAGAATGTGAAGGATCCTGAGACCAAAAACTTTGAGAACCGCTACATCACAGGGTTTGAAAAGTGTGACATTTTCTTCCAGTGTTAGAAACAGTGTGGAATATACCTAAATTCTTTAAAAGGGAAGCAGCAGCTATGGGGAAAAGGGTTTATATCTGAGGCTATGATACAAGCCCAGATCCCATCACCTTTATGCAAGTAAAAGATTGGGCGTTGGACCACAGAAGATGGTCTTGGGGAAAGCCCGGTTTACTGTAGTTGCTGTGGAGTAGGAGACAACGCTGCATCAGAAGGCTGCCTAATGGCCTCCTTCTGCTTGGCCATGTCCTTTCACGCGTGGGGAAAGATGCCCTGCTGAGTGCAGAAGCTGAGGAGGAGTCTTTCTCCTCCAGGCCCTGGGGGATGCCTTCCCTGGGAGAGACAAATTTCAGGCTCCAGAAAATTGACCAGTAACCTAATGGCATTGGCCATCATTGGAAATCAGAGCCACTTGGTGTTAAAGAAATAAGAGCTCTGGTGTGCCTTGCCTGTTTGCAGGGGAGCTCTTCCACCTGTGGAAACATGCAACAAGTTGACTTCTTGGGTCATGCAGAAACCACATGCCTAATGCTACAGGGACAGGTTGAGCTCACAGCGAATTTCCCAGGCCTGAGTCTGGTGCTGGCTAGGTGGCTCTGTCCTTTGCACACAGAGATGTGATCCCAGTCCAGCTAGGGGCCTCTGCTTCTAGCTTAGTGGGTCAGAAGCTCCTAAGCTTCTTCGGTCCTTTGCCAGTGGGTCTTGCCCCTGGCCCTTCCAAGGTAAGCCTCTGTTAGAAAAATAAAACAAATGTCTAATCGAGATCTCAGAATACCCCTTAAGAGACAATAAAAGGAATCAGCAACCTTGGCTTTTCATTTCACATAATGGTAACAAACGAATCACTTTAATGATCCAGAAAAACAAAATGAGGGTGTTTTTTAGGCATTGTGCATCTTCGCTTATGGATTAGCCAATCCAGGAAATAATCAGAGGGAGCTGGGGGATGGATTCAGGGCAGGTCATTTTTGTTAGTGAAGTAATTTTTTGCTGTATTTATATTTCATGTTCTCAAAAGAATTTGTTAGGTTGTAAAAATACACAACAAAATAATTAAAACTGAGGAAGTCAACCAGATTGCTTTTCAAACAACCTGAACCCTCAGATTTACTGAAAATAAAGAACAAAGGAAAACTTGGGAGTTTCCAATGGAGGAAGACATTTAGCTCCAACAACAATTACTAACATCTCTGTGGAACTATGAACTCGAATCAGGAAACTCTGGTTAAAATGGAAAGCAGAGCTAATTTCCAGTACATGAACATATGTACACATGTGACTGTCTAGATTTCTGTTGAAGGCTTAATAGTATATTCTGGTAAAAAAAAAAAAAAAAAAAGGAAAAGAAAGAAAGAAAAGAAAAATACCCCAAATACTTTAACCCTTAATTTTCAATTAAAATAATGTATCTCAAATAAATAAACAAGCCATCAGGCCAAGGGATTAATACCATTAGAAAAGAAGAAAAAGTTTGGAGTAAGGTCAGTATGCACACCATTTGTAGATGGAAAGCCATATTTTTCACCTTGATCTTTCTAGCATCCAGCACAAGGAAAATAACATGATAAGGCAAATATTTCCTGAGGTTCATTAGATAAAATCAGTCCATCAGTCAGTCTTTGGTGTCACATAGGCAAGCCTCAAGGCAAGGAGGTTCAGCTGTGTAATTTGACTTTTCTTCCTGAATTGATTGGAAGTCCCTTGTTCCGGACTACACAGAGGTGACTTTAACAACTTAGCAAACTTAGTAACATATAAAAATAATCATCTAGCCAACTAATTCTCATCGCATTTGGTTATATGGTTTTTTCCCCCATCTTTCTCCCCGGTAATATTGTAACTTTATTTATTTATTCATTTGAGACAGAATCTCTTCCGGTTGCTCAAGCTGGAGTGCAGTGGCACAATCACTGTTCACTGCAGCCTCGAACTCCTGGGCTCAAGTGATCCTCCTGCCTCAGCCTCCAAAGCAGCTGGGACTATGGATGCGCACTACCATGCCTGGCTAATTTTTTATTTTTTTATTTTTATTGTCTGTACAGACAATAAAATTATGTTCCCAATATGTTCCTCATTATGTTCCCAAGGCTGGTCTCAAACTCCTGTGCTCAAGCGATCATCCTGCCTTACCTCCCAAAGTGGTGCCCAGCCTTAATCCTGACGTTTAAATGGAATCTGGCAAATAGGAAAACCCTGTGGGGAAAGGGGCGGAAAAACTGATTCAAATAACAGGTGTTATTGGAACTACTGAGAATTTTAGAACCAGGAAAATTTGAGTTATAGTTCTGGCTGTCACTTATTGGCCAGGCCATCCTGGGCAAACTATTGAACCCCACTGAGCCTTTGCTTGGTCATCTGTAAAATGATCGCTATAATAGTATTTACCTCATAAGGCTGCTAAGAGGATTAAATAAAATAATGCGTGTAAAATATTTAGGAGAGTGCCTTGTCTATAATAAGCACTCAATAAATACCAGATTATGATACAAAGAACTCTCACTATACAGACTCATAAATCCTGATCACAATTCTGTCAGTTAAGAGGACATTTATTATTACCTTATTCTGTGGACTGAGAAAGAGACATAATTTGCCTAACACACACAACACCATCTGGTAAAGAGAAGGGTTACCTATAATATATAATCTAAATATACACATATAATAACATATAATCTAAAGGAATGAGCTACTCTGAAGGTCCTGCAATTCTACCATTAGCGATTAATTTCTTTGTATTAATATTTCTTTAAAAATATGAATAATAACTCAAGAGTGGTAGCATATTGAGTGTATGGTTTTACTGGGGGGAGGTGCTTATCACAGTACATAACACACAGCCAGAATATAGAAACCTCATTTTGCTTCATTGTATTTATTTTTACAATTAACTGCTATTAATGACAAAGGATACACTGGTTGCTCATGTACAATGGTAATATGTAATTAAAAAAATAAATGTACTCGAGATTTAGAGTTGGTTGACATAAATAAGAACATAAGTTTAAAAAATTCAGTTGGCAAATGAATAATGCAATGTCTGAATACCTGCAGTTTGAAAACTGCAACTCTGTGGGGTGAAACATACTCTTGGTCTTGTCTCATGAGGCGTTCTTTGCTGTGGCATCTGCTTAAGTTTTTAGTGTCTTTCTTCAACATTTCCTGTATTCTAGTCACATAGGAATACTTGCTGTTTCCTCTTTTGGGTTTTTTTTTTTTTTTTTTTTTTTTTGGTCTCTATATAAGCCGGTTTCACTAATTGGAATGCTTTCTTTTCTCACCTCCTTGACAAATAAATTTCTGCAAGTCCACTCTGCAAAGACTTTCCAGACACCGTGGCAGCAGCCGCCCTCAGCCTTTCTCACCACATCAAGCAGGGTGGATTGCTGGTCTATGGGCCTGTAGCACCTTGCGCTGCTGCCTCGGAGAACATCTCCACCAGAGGATGACTTCTTCTGGGGACTCTGCTCTGAGCGTGCTGATAAATAATGTATAGTCTCATTTGGCAACTGCATGGTTTTATAAATATTTATATCATCACACTTGTAATTATGTTGTTCAAGTCTTCTGTATCTTTTCCAATGTGTGTACCAGTGTAATCTACTAGTGCATAAAAATCTACAACTATTATTATGAATTTGTAAATTTCTCCTTATAATTTGACTTGTTTTAATGTTGGTGTTTCCACACATATTGTTTTGTTGCCTACAAGTTCACAATTGTAGCATCTTTTTGGTTGGTTATGACCATGTCCAGGTCATCTCTGTATCCAACAGTTAGCTAGATGTGGAGTCAAGGGCAGAATTTGATAAGAGTTCGCTCTTTACAAGAGATTCAGAGGACCTTGTGTTCACAGAAAAAAGAGAGCATTTTTTGCTGGCAGCAGGACTCTGTGCCCTTTAAATATTGTAGACCAGAGCCCATTCAGCTTTCCAAGGGCCCATGGCAAGGAGGAACCTGTAAAGAAAAAAAGTATTGACTCCCCAATAAATAACAAAAAACTGTAAAACCAAAATTAATAAAAATATATTAACTGTCTTCAATAATAGCTAAATTTAATATTCATCAAATTTTACTGTATTTGAAAATAATCTATGATACAGAATAGATTTTCTGGCCGGGTGTGGTGGCTCACACCTATAATCTCAGCACTTTGGGAGACAGAGGCAGGCGGATCACCTGAGGTCAGGAGCTCGATATCAGCCTGGCTAACATGGTGAAACCCATTTCTACTAAATATACAAAATTAGCTGGGCATGGTGGCGCATGCCCGTAATCCCAGCTACTGGAGAAGCTGAGGCAGGAGAATCGCTTGAACCCAGGAGGCAGAGATTGCAGTGAGCCGGGATCACGCCATTGCACTCCAGCCTAGGCAACAGAGTGAGACTCCATTTTAAAAAAAAAAAAAAAAAAAAAAATTGATTTTCTTACCCAAATTTCCAAGGATAAACAAAATAATTCACCAAAAATTATAGCCAATTGTAAACTAAATTTTAGTTTGCTAATAATATATAATTTGATGAGCAAAGTTATATTTAAAGTTTTTATAGCAGAAATGTCATACTTAATGTGCATCTTAATATCTCTGATGTGAAGGAAGGTGTAAAAGTACATGAGACTATGAGCATCTTAAAATGTCCCAGGTTAAAGGGATCTTAGGGACAGATTCAAGGAGATGGCATTTGAGCTGGGCCCTAAAAATATGAGTAAATCTTTGACCAAAGCAGATGGAGAGGAAGAGGACATTTTGCACAGAGATAAGAGCAACAGTGCAGAGGCTGAAATGCACACGGAGGTTCAGAGGATGAAGAGGAATTTGCTTGGGAAGAGGGAATGGGAGCTGAAACCCTCCAACCCTGAAAGGCCTTGAATGCCTCGGCTGAAGGTTGGAATATTACTTTCTGAAATATGAGGAACAAAGAACAGCTCCACAATCTGAAAACGCCTCCCTGGGTCACCTATCACTAGAAACATGCTCAAAGGCTTCTCTTTCCTAAATGAATTTGTTTTCATTTCAGCCTGGGCCATCTGGCTTCCAAAGCATACAGTATGAGAAATCAAGAGGCCAAGAGGCCAGAATAAGCAACTGTCCCCTCTCACCCCTGCACGTCTATCCATTAACACACAATTAATCCCCTGGCTTTCTCAAAGCTTGGGCCTCCTGCCTCTTTCACCCCTCGGCAATTAAATCCCTGCCAGTGAAAAGGCCAGAGAGGACAGGTGTGTTTCACACTTGGTTTCACTTTCCTGCAAGGTGCCAGACGGGCAGCCCCAAAAACCACAGACTTCTTTGTTCATTTAACGGCATCGGTTTCCAGCCAGACAGTCTCTCTGCCTGCTGGTAGCCTCAGGTGTGGCCAGGAAGAAAAGGGGGCTTCACTGCTCCTGCTAATTCCTCTACTCCAAGGCTTGACATGTTGAGACAAACTCCTCCTGGGAAGGCAGCATCTGAGGGCACTGCTTTGCTGTGGGAACCCATCCATTCATTCATTCAGTCAACACCATTCCTTGAGCCTGGAAAGGCCAGCTAGTCTGCTACTACATGGAAGATTCAGTGTAGATGAGAAATGGCCCTTGACTCTTCAGAGATTACAGGCTAGTCGGGGGGATGCTTACAGAGTTTTATATAATGTAGGAAGCATAGCAAGAAAGACATTTATTTGCAGCTTATTTATATACTAATTGATACACAGAGTTAAAAACATATATAGTGCTTATTAAATAGCACTACAAGAGTGACAGGTACTGTTTCAAACCCTGAACAAATATTTAGTCATTTAATCCTTATGAAAACCCTAGCTAGGTATTACCATATCCCTATTTTACAAATGTGGAAACAGAGGTATTAAAAGCTAAAGTATAATAACTTGTCCAAGTTCACCCAACTAGTAAATCAAGGAACCAGGATTTGAAGCTGGACAGTTCCACTCCAATCTTGATCAATCTTCTATGCCACAGAGAATACTTTGCTGTTTCACCCCGAAAAGGGATTTCAAAAGTAAAAGTGTCATGCCAGTTGATAATAACAACAGCAAGAACAGTAACTATCATCTACTGAGCACTTACTCTATGCCAGGTTTTGTGCTAAAGAATTTACACAGGTTATGTCATTTTATTCTCATGATAATTCTGTGAGGAACTATTGTGATCAACCCATTTTTACAGATCAGGAGAGTGAGGTTTGTAACAGAACTACTAGGTGAAAGATCGGGCAACTTGACTCCAGAATTGAAAGTCTTCACCAGCATGCAGGCCTGTGAGACACATTTGAAGGCCGAAGCTGCTAGGCGCCCCTTAAATGTCACAGTATAGGAAGGGTATGTCTCTATTTTCTTGATGGCCTACCAGTCAATGAACTCAAGCTCCAGATCTCCCCCCAGTTCACTCCCTGAAGTGAAAGTAATACAGGTTCCAAGGATTTCTGGAGCTTGACTAGAAAAGGGTTCATGGCCATGAATGCTGTGGGGCCCAGGCTTCAGATAGCCCCCAGTATCCCTTAGCCCAACCTCAAATGGTCATCATTCACCAAAAGTAAACTAAAGGCCCACATCATGGCTGTCTTGGCTGCAGGGGTGAGTACAGCTGTAGAGTAGAGCGTTCCTGGCTCTGACCAAGGTGCAGCTGCATCTCAGGGAGGGGAAGCCTTTCTCTAGTTGTCTGCCTTGGAAGGGGCACCATTTTCTAATTCATACAAACACTCCGGGTGTGCCAGCCACTTGGCTGGGCGCAGGCACACCTTTGACTAGAAGATCAGGATATGACCTAAAGCTGCGCTAGAGAGTTGAGATAATAAATCATGTTTCCTGACAACTTCTCTGGCCTCATTTGACCTCCTTCACCAAGACAGTGAATTCCAGTTTCATTACCAGGCTTGGGTTTCATGGTTCATGTGGCAGAAGAGCAATGTCCCAAACAGAAGAATGGCTAAGCCCTGAAAAAGGAGGCTTCATCGGGAGTGACCCTCGGCAGATACCTGAGGCAGAAGAACCCGTGGGAAGGAAGAAAGAAAGGCCCCCAAATCAGGTGGGAAGGATTACCTGGCAGATGTAAAAGGAACAACGTTCTAGGGCCTGACAATTGAGTCTTCCTAAGAGACTGTGTGGTTGTGAGTCAAGCACCCCCGACAGCCGCCGCACCAAAAGAAAGACTGTAAAAACAGCAAAGTACAGTAGAGTAATAACAATTCTCAACCCTCTCAGACCCAAAGTTTGTTTTTAATACAAATATTACATAACTCCTTTACTGTCCTGAAGTGAAATACATGGCTAATATAACCACCCTCACATATAATTTTCAGAAAATCAATATAGTAGCCTAACTGTAATGTCACGCTGGTGCAGAAGTAATTGCAGTTCTTGCCATTACTTTTGCAGCAACCTAATGTAATAGAAATAAATACAAGGAAAGGAGTTTATAATAAAGTAATATGTGTTTCTGTCCACAGATACTTAGGCACGACCATGCAGAGACTCCATGAAAGACCCACATGCTTAAGTCAGAATCTATGGGAACACATATGCACGAATGCAGACGGGCACAGCTGAGTTGTGTTCGCAGCTCAAATACTGTGAGGAGCATAGTCATCCCTGACCTAATTCTCCAAAATAATGAATAACTCTTGTTAAGATCGCCACATGATCAAAGCACAATCATCCCTTGCTTTCCATGGATCTTACCTTCTCAGAGCAATTAACATATAGTATAGTAAAATGATGCAAAAAGTGCTCCGTATTTACAAGTATAACCAAGTTACTCAGTTACTCTCTGAATTCATAAGTAGAAAAAGATTTTTCACCTCCTTGCATGTCTGAGTGTGATTTGTGTGATGTTCTATTCACTGACAGTAGTGCTTCCTCCATCATTAAAAATGAAAGACACCCCACACCTGAATGCTTCCCGGGGCTGGAATTACCCTTGTAGCAAAACAATAGTGTAGGGTTTACTGTTGTAAGCAAATAAAACTTACAAGAGCTCTATCTGCATATATTCATTAATTCACTCAACGAACATTTACCAAATACTTAAGGTGAGCAAGGAAGTCATTCATTTATTTAACAAATATTTATTGGGTATATGCTAAGAGCTAGATGTCAAGATATATAAGACTTGGTCCTTCCTCTCAAAGACCTTATGTTCTGAATTCAAGATAAGTTCCAAATATAAAAATAATATTAAGATAATAAATTACTGTAAGAAATAAAAAGTGACAAAAAGCATAAGATAGGCCAGGGACGCCTGTAATCCCAGCACTTTGGGAGGCCGAGGCAGGCAGATCACCTGAGGTCAGGAGTTTGAGACCAGCCTGACTAACATGGTGAAACCTCATCTCTACTAAATACAGAAAAATAATCTGGACGTGGTGGCACATGCCTATAATCCCAACTATTTGTGAGGTTGAGGCAGGAGAATCACTTCAACCGGGGAGGCGGAGGTTGCAGTGAGCTGAGATGGCACCATTGCACTCTAGCCTGGGCAACAAGAGCAAAACCCATCTCAAAAAAAAAAAAAAAAAAGCATAAGATGAATAGACAAAAAGTATTTGATTTCTACTCCTGATTGTACTACATGGAGAACAGTGGAGATCCTAGTTTACAGTGGTTGGGATTCCCAACTCTCCCACCATGTCATAAGGTCCAGGATTTCTAGTGCTTTATTACATACACAACACCCACACAATGCACACATGTGCACCTACTCAGACATCTTTTACACACTCAGGGCTTCTACAGTCTCTGCCTGGGAAAAGTTAAAAAAAGGCTTTGGGCTGTAGAGGTGGGACCTAGCTGCCCCTAGAGGGGACAGAAAAGCAGAGACACCACTAGAAGATGACTAAGGATAGAAGAAAATGTTCTGGTCCCCTCCCTTGCACTTTGGGAGATTCAGGACAGAAGGATGGTAAGGGAGGAGTGTGGATTAACAGCAGAAGAAAAGAGCGTTCCACTCCCCTAAGAAGCCTGTTCAAGTTCTTTTCTTTTTGTCACACGATATTCAGAACAATATCTTAATATTTTGTTAATACTTCTTTTTCATGTATCTGGCTCCTCTTACCAAATTATGGGGCATTTGGGGTAGATACTCTGTTTTTTCATTATTTTTGTCCCCAAATCTGGTCGAGAACCTGGAAGAAGCACAAGAGGTATGCACTCTACAGATTTTTGTTGAATTGGATAGAAGGAAGGAAGGGAAATAGGGAGGGAGGGAAATAGGGAACGAGGAAGGAAGCAAGATCAAAGAATTTTCTCTGTAACCTCTGTCTCAGGGCCCCCAGGTCTTCTGAGAAAAAGAGAGTTACCCTCAGGAATGTTAGACTGAGGAGCTCAGAGTCGAGAAGAAAGGAAAGGATGATAGGTAGGTAGATAGATAGATAGATAGATAGATAGATAGATAGATAGATAGATAGATATAGAGGTGATAGCCCATTTACTTGCTATTATTTGAGATTCTTTGAAGAGTGAGCAAAGCCTTTCATTTTGCCATTAGAAGTAAAAAAGATTAACATGCAAATTCCTGAGAGAAACACACATTGACAAGATAGAGTTTGGGGCACAGTATAAATGATAATAGTGGATTCTTTCTCATTTTGGAAGGGAAATAAGGTAGAAAGTTATCAGACAGCCCATTTGGTGGGAGAGGATGTTTCTGAAGAGGCAAACATTCTCAAAAAGGAGACCCAGGTCCCCAGAGCCACACTGTGGCAGGTGCACCCTTATCTGTGCACACAGGTTTTGGCTGCCAGCAGGACAGCTGTGCAATGCCACCTGAATAGCCCCTGCGCCATGCTCACCTCCACAGGCCTCTGCTCCCAGCAGATAATAGAATGGTCACGAGATATTTTTAAGCAGTTGCTTAAAAAGACAGCATTGCATGACCACGACCCTGGGGCAGCTGCATAAACCCAAGCCTGTAGGAATCTTGAGATAAGCTTTCCATTTTACTGAGCACTGCTCAAGCGCTTCCTAGAATATTGTGTTTGAGCCCTGTAATTAAAGAGGAAAGAGGAGGTCTGGGAGAGGTTCCGAGAAGATTTGTGAGGATATTAAAAGGTTGGAAACAATAAAGCTTGTGGGAGAAAAAAGGTTAAAAGAACTGGGATTGTTTAGACTGAAGGACAGAAGGTCAAGGAGCAGAGTAACAATAATCTTCAGATACACTCATTATAGCATCAGGGAATACAGCTAATTCCTCCCTGATAAAATAGTCATTTGGAGCCGGGGTGCACTTGCTGTATGGACTTGTTAGCAAATGAGACAGAATTTAGCACAATGAAGGAGCTGAGAGCTCAGGCGGTCACGGTCTGCCTGATTGTCCTAGATCTTGGTCATGGCCCCTGTGCAGGAGCCATAGAGGCCCAGGGTAGGCAGGAAGGCTGGTAGGAGATACAATTCTTTCTAGACAGTGTAAACTCTCAGTGATATTAGTGAAAGCCTTCGCATGAGTCTGAGAAATCTCCCCGACCAGGTTTATTTATCTATTAAACAAAAGTTTATTATTTTTCCCATTGTAAAAGTAACGCGCACTCTATCGGGAAACCAGTTGCTTTCTAAATAAAAGCAAATCCAGATCTTCGAGAGTTGCCAATGAAGGCAGAATTCTACAAGGGTGGATGGGGGAGGAGAGAGGAAGAGGGGAAGGGGAGAGAGTGATGGGTGGTTAAGACATTATAATGAGACTTTAGTAAGGTTTTAGGATTATTTGAAAACTTGATTTACAACACAATCCAGGTTTACACACAGCATAGTTTCCTAATCTTCAGCCTGAGCCCCCTGCAGAGACACCCTCCTGCCTGGATCCCACTGTACCCACTGGGAAGACAGAAGCCTTCCAGTTCCTGTAATAGAGTCAAGGCTTCATCCTGCTAAGTGAGCAGCAAATGGACAAGCTCAAGATGGGAGTCAGCCAAGGACCCCTTCCCATGTCTCTTTCTCAATACTCCTGCCATTTCCAACCTTAGAGAACCTGGAATCAAGTCTATTAATGAAGCAGACAAGCATCAAAACTACTTGAGGGAGCCAAACTTCCTCAGTCCACCATTCAAAGGCGTTCATACTAGTGTATTTCCTCATAGTATATATTTTTTTCTATGTTTCTACTTTGTTTTAAATTCTTAAACTGATGGCATACATAGGATTTTGCAACTTTTTTCACCTGTTTTAGTTAAGTTAAACTAATCAAAGTGGTACATGTAGTATGGAAGCCTTTTATTTTTATAAAAGTGCACACATATGCATACTTACATTAAAAAGACTGGGAGGAATCAAATCAAAATACAACTACGGTTATCTCTAGGTGTGGGATTACAAATTATTTTATTTTTGATGTTGTTATTATTTGTATTCTCCACAATTAATATGTTTTACATTTGTAAAAAGAAAATATACATACATTGTTGCACAATTACAACATAAAAATTTCTCTTATTATTATGAACTCTGATCACACCATTTCTTTAGTTTTGTTTTGAGACAGGGTCTTACTCTGTCACCCAGGCTGCAGCACAGTGGTGCAATCACAGTTCACTGCAGCCTCAACATCCTGTGCTCCAGCCATACTCCAGCCTTAGCCTGCCGAGCAGCTGGGACTATAGGCATGTGCCATTTTGCCTAGTTAATATTTTTCTTTTTTCCTTTGTAGAGATGGGGTCTCACTATGTTGCCCAGGCTAATCTTGAATTCCTGGGCTCAAGCAATCCTCCTGACTCGGCCTCCCAAAGTGCTAGGATTACAGGCATGAGCTACCATGCCTATCTCTGACCACACCATTTCTAATAGCCATGTGGTCTAGGGTGTGATTGATACTTCATTTAATTATTCCTTCCCCCATTGTTGAAGTTAGACTGTCTCAAATGAAAGGACATATTCTCAACAGGATCAATCTAACTCAGTAGCAATTTAAGATACATTCTCAGAAGGGAAGCTATTAAGTTAAATGACATGAATGTTGCTAAACCTTCCTGCAAATTGCTGACAGTCCGTTCTCTCTGATGACAAACATGCTGTGGTTTTAATACCCTTTTCTTTAGCTCTTATATGTGTTTCTCTCTCTTTTTCTTCTGGCTGGATTCAGGCTCGTGTGCTTTCATTGTCCCTGCCTTCTGGTATTGATCACTGTCGTCCTTCCTGTCCCATTTCTCTCCCTACTTCCCTTGAGGAAGCCTTAAGACCCCCAGTGTTATGGGTTTTTGCTGGGCATGCTTTCTTCCGGCTCCTGCCAATGAGATGACACTATTATTAATTTACAAACCTCCATTTCCGTCGCCTTGAAATTTAGGACACAAGAAAGCAGTAAGTATGCCAAAGTGCCAGGACCACAACATCTGCCCTGAGGGGTTGTCATAAACAATAAATGCTTACACTGCTGATACTGTGAATAGCCTTAACGAAATTAATAAACCTAAGGTCTAAACATACTTTTGATGATACTTCTTTGATGTCTTGAACACAGCATAGTATTTTCCATGCCTATCTAGATAGGCAGCCATAAAAGATGGTAGGTTATTTTTAAGTTTATCTGATGCATGTGACTTACAGACTGCTGATAGACTATTATAGATGTAAAGCCTCCTACTATCTGCCTTCACTCATTGTCTGAAGACATCAGGCAAACCATTCTGATGTGAACCTACATGTGAGGACCTTGACTCAAGCAGAGGTTCCCACTACTGAAAGTTCGTGATCTGGTCCAGAAGTTCCTGGCTTTTTGGAGTTATGCTATCGTTCATTCTACATAATAAACACCATTCTGTGCATTTCCCATCTTCAACTCACAACCTATTTGTGGCTTTATTGGTCACATTCATAGAATTTCAGAGCTATCAAGTATCTTTTTCTAAAAAACTGAGGTGAAATTTATATAACATAAAATTAACCATCTTCAAATGTACACTTCAGTAACATTTAATACGTTCACATTGCTGTGTAAGCACCATCTGATATGGTTTGGCTCTGTGTCCCCACCCAGATCTCATATAGAATTGTAATTCTCAATTTTGCCAATTTTAGAGGTGGGGCCTAGTGGGAGGTGATTTGATCATGGGGGTGGGTTCTAATGGTTTAGCACCAGCCCCCTAGTGCTGTCTCATGATTGAGTTTTCATGAGATCTGGTTGTTTAAAAGTGTGTAGCACTTCCCCCTTCACTCTCTCTTCCTCCTGCTCCAGCCATGTAGTGTATCAACCCTGGTATCTAAGTCAAACATTGTTCTTTGTAGGTGTCATACATGCTTATCTTTTTTGTAATGAATCTTGTGCAAATGCAAGTTAAGTTGTCCTCAAGAACATTCTCATATCTAGAATACATGAAACTAAACAAAAGATATTGGAGCAAATATGGAGTCCCTTGACAAGGGGAAATGCATAAGATCTAGAACCTTCCGAGTGGACACTTTTTGGGCCCCCAACACAGTCCTCTTGGTGCACTCCAGCCATTGCTGTAGCAAGCTCCTGCTCACAGGTGTAACCTGACAGCACTTTGTCTTGGCTGTCCTGGGTACCCCTGTTTTTTGCCCTGGGACATCTAGTGTAAAGAAGACCTATAAGTATGCACTTGGTAGTATGGATACCTGGATTCCACAAGCCTGGAAGTACAAGAGAACTAATACCCCAAGGGACAACAATTCACCAAAGGCCGGGAAGCAGAACGGATGGATCAAGGCTTCCTTTTCTACCCCTTGAGTGAACAGATCTGAGTCCTCTTCTATATGGCTCTACAGAGGGTCTCAGTGGAACTCAGGTCCAGCTGCCCATGGCAGTGTTCCGCTTCCTAACGCTGAACACTAATATTTGTGTTGCCTCCCCTCTTTCACTGTGACACTATTTCCTGTCTCCACTCTTGTTTCCTGGGGTCATTTTTCAAAATAAACTCTCTGAATGAAAGCCCATATCTCAGGCTTTATGTTACGGTGGAAATCCAGGCTAAGACATGCCTAAATGTAGGCACTATTATTATCCCCATTTTACATCCCCATTTTAACAATTAGGAAACAGAGGTCCAGAGACTTTAGGAAGCTTCTCTTGGGCACACAGCTGGCAAATGACAAAGCAGAGAATCATGCCCATCTGATTTCAGAGCCCAAGTGATTCACGTCACACTCTACTCTCTCCACTTAGACTTTTTATTTATGTCCCTCTCATTGTCTCACTATCCCAGGAGAAGCCAAGTATGTGCAAACTCCTCTCAAAGGCTTCTCACTGTGCCCAGCTCCCCAGCCTCATCTACCTTTTGCAAGATGTAATTCCCAACTACCAGAGGACCAAACTCAAATGCCTCCGGCAGTTGACTTTCTGGTAATATTTATAACGGCTAACATTTATTAAGCTCTTTTTAAGTATGAAGCCCCGTCATAAGTCTTTTACATGTATCAGCTCACTTAATTCTCACTACAACCCTGTGAGGTAGGCACTGCTATTATCTGACCTTACCTGTGAGGGAACTGAGGCATATGGAAGTTAAGCAATAGCCAAAGACACACACTCTGAAGAAGTAGAGTCATCCTTCTAAGCCAGGTAGTGTGACTTCTGAGCCAATGCTCTTAAGCTATTGTTTCCAGGAGAATGCAGATGAGTAAAGCTGGCTGACTAAAGCACAATAGACAATGACAGGTATTGCAGCAAATTCGGGAACACAAACTACTAAGAGTGGGGTAGGGATGAGGAAGCAATAAACTCCTTAGCTGCCACTTATGGTTGCCTAAAAGCGATTTCAGTCTTCTGATTTTTCAAAGAATCCCAAAATCCTGATTTTATATAAAGCCTTCTAATTTGTTTAAGACTGTTGGCGAATTCATATTTAAATTACTCTGGACAAACCAAACAAAATAGTTCTATTCATCAAATTTTAGCCCTCTGCATAACAGTTTGCAAAATCTATTTAGCTATTCGGTAAGTTCCATCTTTTTACAAAGTATAGTTATTATTGTCACAAAGGACTCCCATCATAGTCTATAACTTGTGAGAAAGATAAGATTCATCAGGAAGAGTGGTATAATGGGATTGCTTTAATTGTCATAAACCACCTGGAGCAATTGTTTCTAAAATAACCAGCCAACTGGATATTGCATTTTGATGGAATATTAGGTCATGGAGATTGATGCTGGCTTATGAGTTCTTAGTAATGGAATAAAGATGAAGTATTCTGCACTGTTATAAATCTAGTCTTTACATTGTGTAGCTGGACAAAACATTGTGTATTTGAGAATATAACATTCCATTCCATTCTGATTGGAAAAAAGTAACATACAATGTTCATTTTAGAAAATGTGAAAAACACAAAAAAGGTGAAAAACACAATAATCATTCTGAACCCTCCTGTTCAGAGATAATATCAACAGTCGAGTGTGGTTCCTTTGAGCCTTTTTTTTCAGTCGTAGAATAATATTTTATAGATGGGTCTCATCTCAAAGTAATGTGAGGTTTTTAAAGAATTTGATTATAGTATGAATATAGACTCAAATTGAAGAAGTTCAATTCTGCCTGGTTCAAAGCCATTTAAAGTGATTTTCATGTTTTCAGATTAGTATAGTATATGCACTTTTTAATTGCTTGAAGTGGCATTTTTTCCCTTTCTCCTCGCTTCCAGTTTTCTAACATTGCTTTTTAGCATTAAACTAAATTTTTCATATACATGTTTAAGTTAAATTTTGTGTGATTCTTTTGAGACTCTCTTAACAACTGTTTTTGGTCTGCAAAACAAAAGTAATTCAGAAAGCGTCCTGGAAAGGACATCTTTCTTATGGGAAATAATAAAAAGTTTGAGGGATGATTTTTTCCAGTGTATAAGTTAATTCTCCAGACAGTAAGGTGTTTGGTGGAGCTGTGTTTGTCCCCTCAGGCCACTTGAATATTGCAGGGGTTGTTTTCTTTTTTTCTTTTCTTTCTTTTTTTTTTTTTTTTTTTTTTTGTTTGTTTTTTTGAGACAGAGTCTTGCTCTGTTGCCCAGGCTGGAATGCAATGGCGTGACTTCAGCTCACTGCAACCTCCGCTTCCTGGGTTCAAGCAATTCTCCTGCCTCAGCCTCCCAAGTAACTGGGATTACAGGCGCTCACCATCACACCCGGCTAATTTTTTTTATTTTTAGTAGAGATGGGGTTTCGCCATGTTGGCAAGTCTGGTCTCAAACTCCTGACCTCAAGTTATCCACCCGCCTCGGCCTTCCAAAGTGCTGGGATTATAGGCAAGAGCCACCATGCCTGGCCGAACATTGCAAGTATTGATGAAGTAGAAACTAATCTACTAAATGAGACCTTAGCAGCCGAAGATTCTGAACAGTCCTGCAGTAAATGCTGTTTTGTCTTACCCTAATCCATTCCTCTCTTTCTGTTTCCTAAAAAAACCCTAATTTTTGATCCGATGTATATCTAATCCTACTTACTCTAAGCCAGTCTCCTGTTGACTATGATTATTGGTCCAGGGTAGGTGAGACCTATGGTGGCACAATCTGACAGATGTGAGGATTTTATTCCATGGCTGGGGAAAAGTTTATCTCAGTCAAGTTTACTCAAACAAGGGAACAAGTAACCCAGACCTGCCATTAGCAACCAAAGAGCAACCCAGAGTGAACTTGGCATAGGCTAAAGCTGAAGCAGAAGACAGCAGAGAGAAAACATGCCCAGAGTCTGGATCTGTGAGTTACCATGGAATCTCAGAACATACTGCATCTGAGGCCTGACCAACTACGGTCTCCCAGCTATGCAAGATATTACCCTTCCTTATTGTTTTACTCTGCATCAATACTGCCACTTATAGCCTAAAGCGTCTTAACTGGTACAAGTTCTACAAGGCACAATTTCTTTTAAGCTTCTAGGTGTTATAACTAGTTTTGTATTATTCAGAAGTTAAACTGACAGAAACAGTTCTATATTTTTGCTATGGCGAATCATGATAAACAAGAGTATACTAGTTTTAGACAATTTACTTTTGAGACATTCACCACCAACAGGGTGAATTTTACTATAGGTAAATTCTAAATTAAATCTGATGTAAAAGATATGTTTTAAAATATCACTACCAAGAAAATTGTCTGTGTATCAATTAGGATTCTGTTTAACTTGCTCCATAATGGCATCACTCAGGCTCTTTCTCTTTCAGTTCTGCCATCCTTAATATGCTTGATTCAGCTCTGGGGCCAAATTAGGAGAACTCTCAAGAACAAGGAAAATTGAGCAAATGAAGTGTCTGCTAGCTCAGATGAAAAGCAAGGGGAGAGATGACTTTTATGTAGGCAAGAAAGAGGGGGTCTACCACAGTCAGTCTTGAGTTGACTCCAACTTCACTTCAATTTTCTAAATCTCTGTGCATACATCTCCAGTAACACTAAATCTAATTATATTATTACCATTATTGCCATCATACAAAGATCTCAAATCACATACTTAAAAATCAGGGAAATAATACACTTAAAAGATAAATGCATTAAAATCATGGAATCCTGGAAAATCGCGTCAATTTCTTTGTTACATCTTGAAGAGCTGACGTATACCAAGCTTAGAGTCACCTAAAATCCTGGTCTTCTAAAATAAAAGTTGTCATAAATTCATGACTCCTCTCAAATCTTTGTTTCACCATTTTGAAGGTCCAATCTTCTTGATGAGATTAACTACCTCCTATAAGCATGTGTAACTCTCTAAAATACCCACAACACAGATGAAATCTTATTTATTTAGTTCAGTTATATAAATTAAGAATAAACCCACGAGTCACAATATGAACAAATCCCCAAAACATGCTGAGTGAAAGAAACCCAACAGAAGAGAGTCCATACTGTATGGATCCAATCTTAAGTCCAAGAACAGACAAAATTAATATATGAAGATAATAATCAGAAGAGTTGGTGGTGGGAAGGACTAACTTCGAACGGACAAAGGAACTTCTGGAAAGATGGGAATATTCTGTGCTTTATTCTGGGTGTTTGTTATATGGGTATATGCAATCATCAGAAGTCATCAAACTGAACACTTAAGATCTACACATTTTAACTTATGTTAATTATATGTCAGTAAGAACATTAAAAATAATATATTCACACACTCCTCAAGAGATAACACAAATTGTGGCACATCCATTACTGAAATACTATGCAGCTTTGAAAAAAGAATGTGGCAGATCTGTCTGTACTGAAATAGGATAATCTCTAATACAAGCCTTTAAGTTAAAAAAGTAAGATATGCAATAGTATGTAGATCTGCTGTCATTTGTGTTTTTTAAAAAAAGAGGAGAAGAATACACTAAGACATGTATGTTTGTACACCTACAGAAATAGTCTAGATGATACACAGGCACTGGTATCAGTTGTTATCTCTGGGGACAGAATCAGTAGGGTGAAATTGGGGTATATGGAGTGAAAGGGTGGAGGGAGACTGAATTTTTTCACTGTAATGTTTTTAAAGAAAAATGTGCCAGGCATGGTGGCTCACGCCTGTAATCCCAGCACTTTGGGAGGCCGAGGAGGGTGGATCACCTGTGGTCAGGAGTTCAAGACCAGCCTGGCCAACATGGGGAAACCCTGACTCTACTAAAAATACAGAAATTAGCTGGGCATGGTGGGTGCCTCTAATCCCAGCTACTTGGGAGGCTGAGGCAGGAGAATCGCTTGAACCTGGGAGACAGAGGTTGCAGTGAGCCGACATGGTGCCACTCCAGCCTGGGCAACAGAGCAAGACTCCATCTCAAAGAAAAAACAAAAGGAAAAAGGAACATTAATATGTTGGGGTACATAATATTGGGCTATACATGTTGGGGTATAATTACATGTGTTTAAGTTACTAGTATAGACCATTGTCGGATGTTATAATAATCCTTGGAGGATGACAGCCAGGTGCAGGACAGATCTACTGGAATTATCTGTGGGGTTGTGTCCATGTCAGCCCTGCCATGGTAAATTTGATTATTACGAGTTGAGTATTCCTTATCCGAAATGCTTGGGCCCAGAAGTGTTTTGGATTTTGCATTTTTTCAGATTTTGAAATATTTGCATATACATAATGAGATATCTTGGGGATGAGACACAAGTCTAAATAAAAAATTAATTTCGGTTTTGTACATACCTTATCCAGATAGCCTGAAGGTAATTTTATACAATATTTTTAATCACTTTGTGCATGAAACAAAGTTTGTGTACATTGAACCATCAGAGAGCAAAGGTGTCACCATCTCAGCCACTTATGTGGACAATCTGTGGTTGTTTGGGATCCCCAACAATCACTCCTGACTCTGAATTTATACACTACTGATTAGTCATTTTCTTACATTTACTCACACACAAGTACTTAGTAAAAAACGTGATATAGCATTCATACAGTGGGAAAATAACATGTTTGGGGTAACTAGGCAGCACGGTAACCTTGCCAGAATACCTGCATCAGCTATGAAACAGCAAGAACAAATAATGACAGATGTTTGGTCTCCACCTATGATTCTGGTTTGTGTTTCAATTAAAAGTTTACTGCACATTCTGATTTATGTCTTTAGGTGAGAAGAAACGTCAGAAGCAATTGAGAGAACAGGAAGTTCTCTAGAGGTGAGGAAGCATTCTGCTGGGTAGCTTTTTTAAGTGACTGGGAGGGTCTTTTTCCTTCGGGATGCTGGATACACTGTGCTGTGCACCTGTGTTTTAACTGCGGCCCGTCACTTGCGGTCAGGTGTGGAATTTCCCGCTTGTGGTAGTGCTCAAAATGTTTCAGATTTTGGAGCATTTCGGATTTCAGATTTTCAGTTAGGTATGTTCAGCCTGTACTACGTCTGGAGCTGAAGGAAGTTCTTTTCACCATCTGCCAGGTGGTATAAATATCATTCTAGCTAAAAGTCCCTGGTCTCCTAGGCATCCCTCCTTCTAACTCTGGTCTTATACTTTGAGACAGCTAAGTCCTTAGTATACCAGTGAGTAAAGCACCTGGATGACATAAATGTCCAATGTGTGTTTGGGTAAACACAAGGCTTAAAAACATAAGGCTTATAAAAAAGAACCTAGTACTTTTTTTCCCCAAGCATGTTTATTTGACGAAAGTTAGCTTTTCATGGCCAGGCACGGTGGCTCACGCCTGTAATCCCAGCACTTTGGGAGGCTGAAGAAGGTGGATCACCTGAGGTCAGGAGTTCGAGACCAGCCTGCTCAACATGGTGAAACCCCATCTCTACTAAAAATACAAGAATTACCCAGGCATGGTGGTGGGTGCCTGGTAATCCCAGCTACCTGGGAGGCTAAGGCAGAAGAATCGCCTGAACCTGGGAGGTGGAGGTTGCAGTAAGCCGAGATCATGCCACTGCACTGCATCCTGGGTGACAGAGCAAGACCCCGTCTCAAAAAAAAAAAAACAAAAAAAACAGCATTTCTTGTTCTGGGGTGGCAAATCTTCTTCACTCTGGAGTAAAAGGTCCCTTTTATCTCAAAAGCAACCCTTGGTGATGAATGAAAGCAACCAAGAGAAACTGCCATCACCAGGTAGGAAGTATCAGGTGATTGTTCATTTTCTGTGGTGCACAGCTGACCTTTATTGCTGCTGTTGGGCCAGGGTATGTTTGACAAGGACTCATTTCATTGTATATTTTAGAACTATTAAAATATGTTCCATGTGCATATATGCTACCTATTTCAATAAAATCATTAAATTAAAAAGAGTAAAGATACAGAGCAAACAGGAGGTTAAGAAGAAGCAAAAGCTATTTGCAGCAACTAAGATGGTCCCGACATTAACATGGAGTGAGCATTGTCCACCTGGCCTGCCAATCAGCTCTCTTTAGGACAGATGCACCTAGAGTTCTGTTCATCCACACTTGTCAGTTAGCACTTACCATAGCCACTTTGTTCTTTTTTCAGACTGAGAAGATTCTCTCACACCAGGCACCCCTCTCCAGCCCTCCTTGAGATCTTGATTCACTTTCTCTGTGCATATGGTTTAACTTCACATCTACCCTGGAAGTGATCTTGAGAAGAGGCACCTGGTCTTATATATTTTTTGGAACCCATCCCTCACAAATAACTGGCTGCTGAATAAATATTTGATCATTAAAGTAAGTAACTAATACATGTGAAGGTTCTGTTGATCTCAATATGTAAAATAATTGCTAATGATCATGTGAGACAATGGTGACTCCAAACAAATTCCAGCCAATCCAGATTTTTTAAAATTGTTGCTTTTCTATGTGAATATTATATTAACGTGACTTGCTTATAAAATACATTGTCCTCAAAATTTGTAAGTATAATATGCACAAATCAAATCCTGTTTTCAGTGCTCCAGGGGCTCATTATTTAAAACAGTATATCTCACTGTTTTTTCCTTAAAAATTGATATTATACTCCCATCAGTAACAGCATAATTTTTTGATATGAATAACCATAGTATAATTAATCTGTTTTCTAAATTCAAAAGTCTAGGTCATACATTTCCTAAAGCAAGCCTCAAGTGTGCCTGGATTAACACCAAAATGACTTTTTTTCTGGGTCACACACTCAAATCCTAACTTAGTCTCTCTTTTTATTTTGATTATTGGATGTCAGTGAATGCAATTATTAAAGGGGACAGGACACAGGATTATAAAAGACAAAGGAATAATCTTAGAATATTAAAAAAGTGGAGGCCCACGAGCTTTATATAACAATGAGGGGAAAAGAAAGACTGTCCCTGGGAGAAAAGAGGTCACTTACCCAGGAAGTACAGGAAGGCAAGCGGGCTGGAGAGGGGACTCAGAGAACAGAAACTGAACAAGCTCTTGTATCAACATTGAAATAAGAAGAAAGTAGTGAGGAGCTGTTTGAGAATCAGGCTAGATGAGGGCTGATTGTCCATTTCTGAATATTGAAGGAGAATCTTGAATTTGAGGGGTTTTTTTCCCTCAAATATGACACATCTTTGCCTAGAAAACTAGTTGTAGGGGACAGTGGTCCCGTGGAGGTAGAGAGAGAGCTATATCTGCAGTTGTCTGCTCCCAGAACAAATAAAACGTCCTAATGTCCACTATGTCCAAGTTGGTTCATTAATGACTTCATTGGCTTTTATTTTTGTTTTTTTGTTGTTGTTTAAAAAGCAGGGTATTTTTTGCTTGTTTCTTGCTTTCTTGTTTGTTTGCTGCGTGTGTACATTGAATAATTGATCTGAAGCGTTAGGACAAACCATTTCCTAGCCCCCTGCTTGTATCTGTTTATAAGGAAGCAGCTTCCTCCAAATGGTTCCTGTGTCTACTGGCAAAGCTGGCCTGACCTCCATCTCGCTCTCTAGTACTGATGCAGGATCCAGGGGGCAGAAGAGGGAGAGTAGCCACTAGCTGTTTTCCCTGTTTGTTGTTTCTCTCTCCTACTGGGATGTGAGCTCCATGTGGGCAGGGATTGCTGTTTGTTTTGCACTAGTACATATATTTCTAGCTCCTGACACAGTGCTCGGCACATAGTGGGCACCTGATAAATATTTGAATTATGAACAAATGCATAAATCGGTTGCAAACCTGACAGCTTGCTCTCTGGAAGCAATGGCAGGATTTCAGGGAGAGGGAGGTGGAGAGTGTCAAGCACTGTACTAGGCTCCTTACATGAGATATCCGTTGTTGAGAATTCACTTCAGCTAATTTGGTCATTTGACAGTTACTGGTTACCCTGGTATTAGTCTCCTCTGGCCATTAAGATGGATAAAAAGCCATAAATCCCCTCTCCTCTAACCTCCCTGCAATATACCATGTACCATCTAGTAAGGTGATGTGTTACAATGAAAGCATATCCTGGACCAAGTTCTTTGTTTTTTGTTTTTGTTTTTTTGAGATGGAGTTTCTCTCTCATTGCCCAGGCTGGAGTGCAATGGTGCTATCTTAGCTCACAGCAACCTCTACCTGCCAGGTTCAAGTGATTCTCCTGCCTCAGCGTCCTGAGGCGCTGGAATTACAGGCACACGACCCCATGCCCAGCCAAGCTCTTTTTAAAGTACAAACGTTTATTAGCAGACGAGCACAAAAACAATCATACAGGCACAAAAACAATCATACAGGCTGTTCTTGTAAGCTTGGAAAAGCTCACTATTTGTCTCAGAATTTCTGACCACACCTTTCATGAGAAGCTCACTCAGTCTTTGCCTGACATTCTGAATGGTGGTTCAGCCAATGCTCCCAATACGTCAGAGAAACGGAGCTCTCTCTGAGCTATGAGGTGAGCGCAAGACCAAACAGTTCAGGATGGATATGCAACTCTGAAGGTGCCAGATTCTCACCCCTTCCAGCAAGGACAGTAGGGCCTGCTGAAACTTTCTAGTCAGTGACATATCTTGAGCAACACGAATGTCACCAATGGGGGAAAAAAAAAGTGTTATATCTCTTATACCAGCTAACAAACCTTCTGGTGTGTATTCTGTTAATGGATATTTGAAATACTTAAACAGCCACCTCTGGGGGTAGATTCCTGATTGGGTTTTTTAAATACCGAGTAACCAATAACCACCTCCCTTTTCTCACTCCTTCCCCTCACTGCAGGAAAAAGTTAACTTACACATACACATAGGCTCATATGAAGGTACTGTAGATGACCACATAGACCCATTTAATTCTCACAACCTTTGTGGAGTAAAAATAAGAAGAGAAAATACCTAGAAAGCATTTATGACATGCTCAGCCTTGTTTAAGGAGTTGTATACTAATTTAACCTTTGCATCAACTCCACACCATTATTGCCCTGATTTTACAGAGAAAAAAGGGAAAGCCCAGAGAAGTGAAGGAACACATCCAAGGTCATGCTGCTGCTAAGTGGTCAGGACCACGATTGTAACCTGTTGTTGAGTTTCGGAGCCCACACTCCAAACCTCTCTATTCTGCTATGTTTTGTTCTGAAAATAAGAATTATTGGAATATTAGGTATTCCACACCCCCAACTCTTCTTTATCTCTTTTATTCTTCAAAAGCAAGGATCTAACATTCCTGGAGGCAAATGTGTTCACTGATAGTCCCCACAGAAGTTGAAGGCACTCAGCAACAGTTCGGGAGAATTTATGCATGGGTGCCATTCAGGAACAATCGAAATTTCTAAAGATCACATTATCTTTTTCATTCCAAATAGAATTTGATTTTTGAGCCTCAGGGGAAGAAATAATATTCTCAGAATTCCTTTACCACCTTTCAAAATAGAAAAATATCAAAACTTCAGGCTGGCTAAATGTAGTGACTAAAATGGGAATATTTGGTATATTTGGAAAGTAACAACTAACTCAGAGACAACTTTCTACTTTCTCATGCTGAAATTAGCTACCAAGAAACATCACTAGGACTCCAGTGACTCATTACTGTTGAGGAGATAAGAATGTGGGCTTTGGAGTCATCAAGATAGAGTTGGAAATTCAGCTTCACCACTAAATGTGCCTCTTCATGCAAGCTACTGCACCTCTCTAAGCCTCAGTTCTTCATTCATGAAATGGGGATGATGTGTTTGTAGTTCCTAACAGACTGTTAGTGGTAGTGGATTCTTACAGGTCTGCAGCAATCTTGATTCTTGCCTCAAGTTTTGTTGAGAGGTTGTGTGGTTGGTTTCTGACCTTCTTAAATTACAAATAGTAGCACAGGTATATAAAATGTAGGCTAGCTACAGCATAGCCAAAGCCCAGGAGCTCATTAATTAGCCTCATTTGACCCAGCAAATAACCTTGATAGAGGTTTCATTGAGGCTTGATGATAGCACTGCAAGAGGCTGTTTATCAGAAGCGTGTCAGTCCTCATATTTGGTTGCACTGGTTCCAGCACTGGGGACAACAAAGCTGATCAACACGGGCTTCATAGATTCAACAAGGTGGTCTCTGGTGTTTGCCTTTCCTTGGTCACATTGCAGTTCCAGTTCCTAGTGAGAAGGGTCTGAATGCTGTCCTTTCCTGCTATCTGCTTTGCTGTTTGCTTGCCACTTGAGAAATGATGGGAGCTAGTGCTGTGACCTCCAGCTCTTTGCAATGTAATTGAGTCTATAAAACCATGAGTCACCAGGACCACGTGAGCTACAGAAAGCTCACATAGTCCAGGTATATAAAATGTAGACTAGCTAAAGCATAGCCAAAGGCAAGCCTTAGAGCAGGAGTGAAAGTTTATTAAAAAGTATTAGAGTAGGAATGAAAGGAAGTAAAGTATGCTTGGAAGAGGGCCAAGCAGGAGAGCTGAGAAATCAAAGTACCCTGTTTGACCTTTGACTTGGGGTTTCATACATTAGCGTGCTTTTGGGGTGTTGTATCCATTCTCCCTTGATTCTTCCCTTGAGGCAGGCTGTCTGCATGTGCAGTGGCCTGCCAGTACTTGGGAGGAGCCACATGTGCAGTGTGTTTACTGAAACTGTGCACATGCTCACCTGAGGCATTCTTCCCTTATCAGTCAAGTGTTTCTATATACCAGTTATCATATACCAGTTAAACTCCACCATTTTGCCTCTTAGTGCAGATGCTCAAGCCCACTCACCCAACTCCTAAGATCCTATCAGCAAGTTTCTGATCACTAACTTTAGGTGTTTTCTATTTACTGGGAGACTGCCTTTCCCTGGCACTGGCTGTGACCAATTGTTATTTTAGAGAGCTAGTTTTCACAGCCACCTGACCATCATGTGGTGGTTGTCTGACATTTCTGGGATCAGGGGCGCCTCTCCTACCCTGTGCATGTTTGCCTCACTACCTACTATAACAAGATCATAATATAATTGCAGTAATTATTAGGATGTTTATTATTCCAGGGAAATTTGTATTTAGTCAAGCCTCCTGAGAACAAACAGCCAGAAGAGCCACAAAAGCAAGGATTTCCCTGACTTTGCAAACTGCCCTCCATAGAAAGCCACTCCCAGCCTGGCTTTAGTATACATATTTTGAGAGCCCAGCTTATTGTTGTATAATCACTCAGTGTAGCTGGGTAGGAAGTTGGTCTATGACCCAGGCAAGTTCCATGTAACTTGCTTTAGGTAATCAGACAGGGGAAGCCAAAGTCAAGTTGTTCTCTTTGGCTGGCCCTTCCATCTCATGTAAAGATGTCACTTTAAATAGCTCAAGGGCTGCTCTGTGGATGTAAGAAGTAGACCTCCAGTTCAGGAAGCAGAACCACAACCAGCTGGTAAGGATTTTCCCAGGGACGGATATGGACTCAATGGAATAGGAGGTAGTGACTTCTCTGTTACTGGAGGCATTCGAGGAAACCAGTGATTACAGGCCAAGACGGGTGGAGAGGACATTCTTGCCTTGGGGAAACATGGAGTCGATAATGATGGGAATGTTAATAAAACATGGTTTCTATTTATTGAAGCCATATGTCAGCATTATGCTAGGTAGTTCACATATTTTAGTTCATTTAATCCTCACAGGAATCTCTCCAATTTTATACTATTATGTTTTTCACACATCATTAAACAAAAACTCAGAGAGGTTAAGTAATTTACCAAATCTCACACAACTGGAATGATCAACGTTGAAGTTTTGAACGAGAGCCTATGCTATTATACCACCTCCCAAAATGATTTTAAAACTTTCTTTTTTGGAAACAGATCTCTTATACTACACACCAGTTTATAAAGTGCCAGAGTTATGTTGTATTAAAATATATTTATTTTACAATTTCAAATACATATTTACCTGTTATAAAGTCATTCGTAAGAATAATTACTGAAGATGAATAATTGATACCTGAAATTATAAATGACAGATATCATTTAATATCAATCTTAATATTCAAATTATATTTTTATTTTGTTTTGGCCCACAGTATTGCAAATGGTACAGTGTTTTCGCTGTCCTCGTTGATATTTCTGGGCAGTCTTCAGTTGAACTGATTCAGAAGCTGGAGAGAAGATCAGCAGGACATTTTGTTCGAAGTCTGAATCATTAACAATATCTAACAACCACACGCCCGTCTTATCATAATCCAGAAGTCAGACTAGAAGTACCCAAAGCTTACAGAAACTGCCAGAACCATCTATGATATGATATTATCATCACATGGCAGTTACTCACTCAACAAATACTCTTTTGGAGAGGCAGTGGAACATGTTGGTTACAAGCATAAGCTTTGACATGAAGCAGCTCAACTCTACCATCAACCAGCAGATTGACCGTAGGCAAAATTCTGAACCTTTTCCAGACTTATTTTTTTCATTGGTAAAGTGGAAATTGTCATGAACAGCTACTAAATTCTTTTGGGTAGATAGAGGTAACTTCTAATAGGTAGAAGTAGGTCTCTCCCACGGCATCCTGAACACAGGAAGTATGTTAAAATGACCAGGTTCTGCTATATACACTAGCACTTACTACATAATCATTCTATCTTATTTTATGTGAGCTCAGTGAATTGCCAACCCTCTGCCCTTCTAGGTACTTTGACTGTACCTTGCATGAACGTTTTACTTGAGGCTGGTGTAGCACTAGTCTGGCAGCAGGTTCAGCTAAACTTCTAGTTGGTCAGGTAACATAATCCTCCATTCAATCTCTCACACCCAGAAGTAACTGGAATCCTAAGCACAGATTACTATTTGAAGGGTGTAGGCTATTGGGCTAGTTAGGTTCTTATTTCCTATATATTCCAGATCAGGAGTGCCTATTCAATATTTCCAGTCAATTCACTCCTGCTTGAACACTATTCATTTCCTCAATGAAGTGTCATTTCTATATCCATAATGCTAATTAGAAAAACTTCTGGTGTTGATCAGAAATAAAGACAGTTATGAATTTGAATTATGGATATGATTTATGGATTAGAATCTTTGAAATGTGAACTAACTCCATAGATCATATATTTTTATTTAAGATACTGCAAGTGTTAACTGCTAGCCCTTAGGATAGAGAGATTAAATTTAGTACATACTACACTGAAGTATTTTTAAGTGAATTACAAATAATATAACAGGGGGAAAATTCTCATAAGAATGTTGTGAGAATTAATAATAGCTAATTTTCTGAATGTTTTCTAGTGCCAAGTACTATAGTCAGGTAATCAAGTGCATATTCTGATTTAATCATTATAAAAACGCCATGAGGGAGACAATATTATTAAATGAATTATGAGTAAATAAGCAAATAAATGTCACTATTTAGTTAGCATTCTTCCCAGTGCATGATAAACATGCAATAAATGGTAACTATTCTTATTTTGCAGATCTGAAGATTCTGTCATGATAACAAACTGTTAGCAGCAGCTGGGCCTTGTCTGACACTTAAATGAACATGACACATGCTAAGTTGACGTCAAATGCTTCCCTTTAAAATTTGGGTGAATGTGGGTGAGCCTGAATTTTATAAAGGCCTGTTCAGACCTTTTTAATCAATGGCATATATCTATTAAATGCAAATACATTCACAGAGATGACACAGGTTTCTCTTTTTTTTTTTTTTGAGACAAGAGTTTTTTTCTGTCACCCAGGATGGAGTGCAGTGGCACGATCTCAGCTCACTGCAACCTCCACCTCCCGGGTTCAAGGGATTCTCCTGCCTCAGCCTCCTGAGTAGTTGGGATTACAGGCACGTGCCACCACGCCTGGCTAATTTTTGTATTTTTAGTAGAGACAGTTTCATCATGTTAGCCAGACTGATCTCGAGCTCCTGACCTCCAGTGATCCGCTGCTGGCCTCGGCCTCCCAAAGTGCTGGGATTACAGGTCTGAGCCACTGCACCCGGCTGACAGATGTTTCGTTCTGAGGTCTATACAAATGGAACTAACCCACAGCATGTATTGTGTTGACAGTCTCTAATGTGTTAAATTTGCCGTAGTGCACATTTGGATGTATGTGTAATTTTTGTAAGTCTCAGGGTATTTTATGTTTACAAATATTTGAAAAATGAAATATGAATCAAACATTTGTGGAGTCCCTGAAGCACTTCCCTCCATGAGGTCCCAGTTTGATAACCATTGGCCTAAATGACTGGCTGGCATCCAGCACTCATTGCAGTATTACAATCCTATCATTCAATTATTGCTAAAAGCAAAAATCTAAGATCTGCAAAAGCCCAGTCTCCTAACCAATGAACAAAATCCAGCTACCCTTTATTTTAAATTCCAATCAACGTAGAGAACATGATGAGAAAGATGATTCATTATGGTTGTCACTAATATTTTGTTCTCATTGAATAAACATGATTATTTGCCATTTGCTAGTCAGTTTTCTCTCTTCTTTTAAGGCTTTGTGTGTGTGTGGCTTTAAACACTAAAGAAATGTCATAAAGTTTCCTGATCTCTACTTTTGAAGGAGTCATATGCTTCTGCCTCACAAGACTGGCCACAGTCTCACGATGCGAAGAACACGCTTAGCCACAGGGCTTCTAATTGCAGATCAGAAACTTCCAGGTTTGAGGCCAACACTTTCAGTAGCCTCCTGACGGGTTGACTTGTCTTCTCTTCATTCCTTTTCTGGAACTAGAAATCGTAATTCTTCCCTTCTTGAATTGGAGTAGGCCACTAGGGTAACAGGAATGAGTGAAGCCGATAGAAATAACTTCCTTAAGGGGAGTGTAGACATCAGTGTAAAAAAAAAAAAAAAAGAGAGAGAGAGTGGGGATAGCTTCAAACAGCCACAGAGTGGGCACTCTCCCAAAGGCAGAGCAGGTAACAAACTCTTTAAAGAGTCTGGCTTTATAGCTGGGTCTCTGGAGGGGATTAAAAACTAAAAAGCATGGACTTCATGACACAGTATGTCTAGATACAGAAGACACAGAGATAGCAAAACGCTAAAGGCAACCAGAGCATCCAAAAAGAAAAGCTAATTCAAAACTACAGCTATAATTACCAAGATTAAAAGAGTAAATGCCCTTCTTAAATTTTCAGAGGAAGGTTGCTAAAATCACTTAATTTAAAATAAAGCATACCTCTGATGTGAAAACATGCAAGTCTGGAAGCAAAGAAAGGTAATATAATTAATTTTTTGATCAAATTTTGAATGAAGGGAAATATTTTGTATTTGTTTGTCAAACTTGCAAACATTAACAAGCAATTAATGACTCCTAAATTCAACAAAGTTATTACCAAACTAATGAAGGCAATCATAGCCAAGATCCAGTTAGTCAACCCAAAGATGGAAAAGACTGAGTTAGCTAAATGAAGTCAGATGATGAATTAAAAAAATATATAAATTTTAAAACCCACCACTTTAATTAATGGAGAAATTAAGAAAACTGCTACCAACTCCTGTGACTTTCTGTCACCTCAGGCCATCTCTGCTCTCCTTCTTGTCTGTTGATCGTCTAACTTCAATTACAAGGCACTGAGGCAGGACACATCTCATGGCCTCATTCCATGTTGAGCATTTCCTTGGCATTAAATGGAGTATATTCTGTGGTTCATTAGTTCGTTCATCCAGCAAACGACTACTAAATGCATATTGAGAGCAAAGCATTGATTTGAGTTTGCTAGTTATACAAAGAGAAAAAGATATGAACCCTGCCCTTGGAGGAATTAACAGTCCAGTGTATAAAAATAATTACAATATAATATGCATAGATACACAATAATAATTACAATGCTGAGGACCTTTGAAAAAGGTGTAATAGGAGGTGAGAAATGAAGGGAAGGAGGCTGAAGCCTCCTGTAGAGAAGGTCGGGCTTCAGCTGAGAGTTAGGGGCTGAGAAGAAGAGGTTAGCTGTGAGAATTAGGGGTGCTGTGGACTCCCTGAAGCCTACTGGGTCATATAGAACTCAAGTGCAATTTTGCTAAACAATCACTGCTCTCACTGAAGAAGTTTCAGGCAGATGAGAGTTAGCTACTCCTCCATTCTTACCACAATGAAAGCAAGGTTCAGGAAAAAAAAAAAAAAAATCTGCCAAATGTAAGATATTTATTAAAGAAACAGTCATTGACAAGGAAGCACAAGACAGTTCCTGCTCTGTCGGTTAGATGAACTGGCAGCTCTCTGTCCTTTTGTGTGCTTTGTGTGCTCAAATCACCCCTGTGCTGTCCAGTAGACAGAACTACATTCCAGAGGCAGGATTCTGTCAGAATTGGAGCTGGCATCAGGCAACCATAAATCCTTCTAATCCAAAGGTTGGACATGGAACTATTTAGGGACTCAGCTTCAAGTGCTATCCCTAAGAGTGAAAATCTCCTAATTCTTAGACTCTGTGCATATGAGAGTAAAAAAAAGTCTCTGCAATATTTTAGCCAATCCACATTTTAATATCTTTAATTTCAACCATAAAAGCCCACGGTAAAAATCTGTCTTGCTATATAAGAAGCCATCGTTACACCAATGAAAAAACATGTCAGACATTTGCTATGTTGATTTGAACAACCTTGAATGTTGATCAAGATCTAACTAACACAAACTAACACAGGAACAGAAAACCAAATACTGTACCTTCTCACTTATTAGTGGGAACTAAATGATGAGAACACGTGGACACGTAGAAAGGAACAACACACACTGGGGCCTATCGGAGGGTGGAGGGTGGGTGGAGAAAGACGATCAGAAAAAATAACTAATGGGTACTAGGCTTAATACCTGGGTGATGAAATAATCTGTACAACAAACCCCCATGACATAAGTTTACCTATGTAACAAATCTGCACATGTGCCCCTGAACTTAAAATAAAAGTTAAAAAAAAGAATCTAGCTAACAGAAGCACTTGCAGACTGTCTAGGGCTCCACTGTCCCATACGGTAGCCACTAGCTATATGTGGCTATTGAGTGCTTCAGCTATTGAGTGTGGCTATTGAATTGTTTTCAATTCAACAAGTTGAATTGAGATGTTCTGTAAGTGTAAGATATACATCAGAATTTTCAACACTTAGTACAAAGCAACAAAAAATGTAAAATATCTAATTAATCATTTTATATCGGTTACATGTTGAAATAATATTTTGTATATATTGGATTAAATAAAATGTATATAAGAATCCATTTCACCTGGATTTTACCTTTTATAATGTGGTTGCCAGTAAATTTAATATTAAATATGTGGCTTACATTTTATTTCTATTCGGCAGAGCTGTTCTAGGCTCTAGATCATGGAATTTCAAATTAGAGTGCTTGCCGGTATTTTCTTGACCTTGCATTCCCAGTGAAAATGCCATTAGCCTTAGGTATGGTTGATGTAGATTAACCTAAGTAGCATACCCGTAACATCAAACTGTGTATGTCAAAGTGTTTTAAAGTAAATTCATTTATTTACTTATTAATTGCCTAATAAGATGGATAAAATCTGTACTGTCATGGGGATTTATGTTCTCTCTGGGGTAGACAGAAAGAAATAACTGAATAACAAAAAGTCATAAAATCATCAGTGTGGTGCAGGGAGAGAAATGGTGTGATGTGTTAAAGAGTGGCTGGACAGCTTCTTTAAGTTGAAGAGTCAGAGAAGGCCTCTCTGAGGGGATGACATTTCAAATGACATCTGAATGACATGAAGGAGTCAGACATACAATGATGAGGTTTGTTGGCAGTGGGTGGGGAGGGATTGTTCTAGGCTGGGGAAACAAGCTAGATTTTCTAGCTTGTTTCACAAGTTCAAATGTGGGAATGAACTTGGCTTGACAAGAAAGAGAATAATGCATAAAGATGTTAAAACCATGACATTCAATGAAATCTGCTAGAGAGGGAAGATGAATATAGGAGCCCTCTAGGGCTTCTCCTTCATTTAGTTTCAAGCCCTAGAGGGCCCCCATATTTAGGGGTTGAGTGGATAAGAAGGTATCCACAAAAGGAAAGAGGGATCAGGGAATCCACTGTGGGCTGTCACAGAAGTCAGGAGCTGACACTGTTTCAAGAGGAACAAGTTGTTCTGTTGAAAGTGTATTGCTGAAGGGCTGGGCGCAGTGGCTCACTCCTGTAATCCCAGCACTTTGGGAGGCCGAGGTGGGCGGATTACCTGAGGTTGGGAGTTCGAGACCAGACTGACCAATATGGTGAAACCCCATCTTTACTAAAAAAAAAAAAAAAGAAAGAAATACAAAAATTAGTCTGGATGTGGTGGAACGTGCCTGTAATCCCAGCTACTCAGGAGGCTGAGGCAGGAGTATTGCTTGAACCCAGGAGGCAGAGGTTGCAGTGAGCTGACATTGTGCCACCGCACTCCAGCCTGGGTGATAGAGGGAGACCCTGTCTCAAAAAAAAAACAAAAAACGTGTTTCAGAAGGGTTGGGTGAGTTGGGCGAGTAAGACAGTAATTACTGACCTCAACTGATTGGGAGCCATTGGACATGTAGCACAAGCCATCTCACCTGGGCACTGGGAATGGAATTCAATTAGGAATCGGTTGAGAATAGAACATGCAGCAATAAGTGGAGACAAAAGTTCTAGTCAGCCCGTTCAAGCAGTTTTTCTGTGATGGGAGAGGACCATGTTGAGCCTGAGGAGCAACAGGAATGGATGAATGTAGGTAATATTGAGTGTGTTATTGCTGGTAGAGGTAAGGGTGAGAGTAGATGGACAACATCACAAGGAAACTTTGACCTTGTGACCTCACAGTAGTTTCCCTCCCCTCTATTGTAACACAAGAGGGGAGGGAAACTACTGAAAGATATTAAGCAGAGGAACACAGTGATCATATACAAGAAGAAACAGGAAGATGAGAAAGAACAATAGGGAGCTTTGATTAACAGACAGGGGTCAGGCGCGGTGTGGTAGCTAACGCCTATAATCCCATCACTTTGGTAGGCCAAGGCAGAAGGATCTGTTGGGCCCAAAAGTTCAGGACCAGCCTGGGCAACATAATGAGAACCTGACTTTACTTAAAAAAACAAACAAACAAACAAAAAAACAATAAAAGAGGCAGGGGTTGTCCTTGTACATTTCCCCCATCATGGGTTCTACAGACCTCATGGAAAGTTTTCGAAGAAGTTAATTCAGGAGAGAGAACAGGGAAGACATCCTTAGTAGAAGCAAACCAACTTACCAAAAACCAATTCACTCAAAGTCAATTCACCAAAATTCACTTTGCCAAATTATCAATTCATTTAAGTCATCAAACTTTTCATTAGCCAAAAGTTGTTTTGGTGGAATTCACAGAAAGCTAATTTGCTGAAAGCTAAATTGCTAAAAACCAAATCACTGAATGGCCAGATCCCCAAATTATCCATTCATTAGCAACTCTGTATCATAAAGTTTATAGTTAAAATGGTAAAGGGACGAAGGATATGGACAGGGAATTCACAGACAGAAAGCCCTGAGAGCCAAAAAGCATATAAAGAGATGTTCCAATTCACAAGTAATGAAATCAATGCAATTGAAAAAACACTGAAATTTGACTTTAAATACATCAAGATGGCAAATACTATACCGAAAGATAATACTAAATATTGGCAAGTAACACTAGTTGCAATCCCTGGGCAACAGAGTCTCAGCACAAGCTTAGCATGCAAGACATGTATTAGTAAGCACCAGTGGGGGAAACATCTAAGGAAGGGTGTGGGAGGAAATAGTACAAGAGCTTCAATGCTGTCTCAAAGAAAGCCCAGTCACCCTAACAGGCATGAGGTGATATCTCTTGGTGGCTTTGATTTGCAGTTCTTGATGATGAGTGATGTTGACCACCTGTTCAAATATAACTATTGGCCATTTGTATATCTTCTTTGGAGAAATGTCTGTTCAGATCCTTTGCCCATTTTTTTGTTGGGGTTTTTTTTTTTTTTTCTTGCTATTGAGTTGAGCTCCTTGTCTAGTTTGGATATTAACCCCTTACTAGACGTATGGTTTGCAAATATTGTCTCTTCACTCCTGAAAGAATGACTATTATCAAAAACATAACAAGTGTTGGCAAGAATGTGGAAAAAAATCCTTGTACACTGTTCGTGGGAATGTAAATTGGTACAAGCATTATGGAAAACAGTATGGAAGTACTTCAAAAAATTAAAAATAGAACTACCATATGTTCCAGCAATCTCACTTCTGGGTACATATCCAAAGGAATTGAAATCAGCATGTCCAAGAGATATCTGCATACCCATGTTCACTGCAGCATTATTCACAATAGCCAAGATATGGAAACAACCTAAGTGACTGTCGACAGATGAATGGATAAGAATATACAATGGAATGTTATTCAGCCTTTAAAAAAAAAAAAAGGAAATCCTGGCATTTACAACAAATGGATGAACCTGGAGGACATTATGCTAAGTGAGATAAGCCAGACACAGAAAGGCAAATACTGCAGGGTCTCACTCAGATGTGGAATCTTAGAAAGTCAACTCCTAGGAGCAGAGAGTAGAGTGGGGTTGCCAGGGACTGGAGGGCAGGAGAAATGAGATGTTGATTAAAAGGAATAAAGCTTTAGTTATGCATGATGAGTAAGTTGTAGAAACCTAATGTACAGCATGGTGACTATGGTTAATAATAGTGTATACTTGAAATTTGTTGAGAGTAGCTCTGAAGTGTTCTCACCACACACACACACACACACACACAAAAGGTAACTATGTAAGGTGATGGATATGTCTATTAGCTTGATTGTAATTATTTCACAATGTACACATTTATCAAAACAAAATGTAAACACCTTAAATTTATTTAATTTTTAATTGTCAATCACACCTCAATAAAGCCGGGGAAAAAAAGAAAAAGAAAGCTTCCTCTAGCCCCCCCAGGAGGACTGAAGCTGGGTGGCCCCTCAAAGTTGACCCATGATGAGATGAACTGGTTAGACATACCCTTTCAATGAGATGGCCAGCTACTGACTAATACGGGCAGTGCATGATGGAAGGCATGACTCTAAGCAAGGTCATTTTCTCCAACTGAGAACATTCCCAAAAGGGCTACCACTGATGACTATTCCAGCACTGGAGGACCAAGTTCATCTCTGAAGGTGGATCTGAGATTCATGCAAGTGTAGGGTTGGATGTTGTCTTTATTTTAAAATTTTGTTTTCTGGCTGTATTTAGGTGTAATTGTTATACAAAAACACTGCACATAGTTAATGTACACCATTTGATGACTTTGGACATACGTATAAACTTGTGTTACCATGATCATAATCAAAGTAATGAACACATCCATCATCTCCAACAGTTTCCTGTGTCCCTTTGATGTTGTTTTTTCTCTTCATTTAAAATTTTGATTTTATTGTTCACATCAAAATGTTTTTGTATGAATTTCAATTTTAAAAATATTACACTAAAATATTATTTAACCTGATCACTAAGTCTTTTGGCTCTCCCTTAAATTTTGCCTCACTCCTCTCATCCTAATCCCAGCCCTGCTCCTGGTAGTTACGTGAGCTAGCTAGACATTCAGGAAAGCAAGCCAGCAGTATTTAGTGACATTGTATGTGAATATGCCCTATGATGTAGCAATCCACCTCCTGGGTGTGTAGAGAAACCATCTCATCTGTCTGTAAGGGGATGTGGGTGTGCATCTGAAAATTGTTATGGGACCAGGGACGGTGGCTCATGCTTGTAATCTCAGCATTTTGGGAGGTCAAGGTGGGTGGATCACTTGAAGTCAGGAGTTTGAGAGCAGCCTGACCAACATGGTGAAACCCTGTCTCTACTAAAAATAAAAAATTAGCCTGGCATGGTGGCGCACACCTGTAATCCCAGCTACTTGGGAGGCTGAGGCAGGAGAATCACTTGAACCTGGGAGGCGGAGGTTGCGGTGAGATGAGATTGCACCATTGTACTCCAGCTTGGGCAACAACAGCAAAACTCTGTCACAAAAAAAATAATGACTGGGCGTAGTGGCTCACACCTGTAATCCCAACACTTTGGCAGGCTGAGGCAGGCGGATCACGAGCTCAGGAGTTCAAGCTAGCCTGGCCAAGATGGTGAAACCCTGTCTCTACTAAGCAAACTACAAAAATTAGCCAGGCGCAGTGGCAGGTGCCTGTAATTCCAACCACTCAGGAGGCCGAGGCAGGAGAATTGCTTGAGCCCAAGAGGCAGAGGTTGCAGTGAGTCGAAATCAGGCCACTGCATTCTAGCCTAGGAGAGAGAGTGAGACTCTGTCTCAAAAATCAATTAATTAATTAATAATAATAAATAAATAAAAATTGTTATGGTAGAGGAGAGAAGGAGAGCTGAAGACAATTTAGGAAGCCATCTTTAGGAGATGAATAGTAAAATGGGTTGGATGCATTCTATGGAATACTAAGCAGTAGCCCAGGGTGATAAAAGAAAACCTTCAGCCAAATTTTAAAAAGTTTAATTGAGCAATGAACAATTCATGAATCAGGCAGCCCCAGAACCACAGCAGATTCTCTGAGACTCCAGGGATGCCTTGTAGTCACAACAAATTTATAGACAAAAAAGGGAAAGTGATGTACAGGAATTGGAAGTGAAGTACAGAAACAGTGAGATTGGTTACAGCTTGGCGTTTGCCTTATTTGAACGCAGTTTGAACGTTCAGCAGTCTGTAAGTGGTTGAAGCATGACCACAGGGATTGGCCAACACTCAGTCATTGTTACAGGTGCGTACTATAAGTTAGGTTTTCAATTTTGACTTACTATTAAGCTAGGTTACAGTTCTTCCACAAGGACTCAATATAGAAGCACAGAGTCCTTCTCAGGCCATATTTAGTTTGCTTAACAAGTTTCCTCTTTTGGTCATTTTCTCAATTTTGAGAGATTGACCAAAATCTTAGTTATTGACATTACTATCACTGTCATAAATATACTTATATGGTTTTGAAACCCACTGGGAAACAGTAGAACAGTGGGTTTTACAAGGAAGGAATAAAGACTGAATAGAGGGTACTTCCTTACGCTGGGACATCCTGTTTACAGGAGAAAAACAAAACCTGGTCTGTTCTAGGACCTATGTGTTTTCTTAAAGCCTTGGTTTGATTATGTCACATTTAGCACAAGTGACTCCACGTTATCTTGGTTTGGTTTGTTGGGGCCTCGTGCATGAGCTCAGTCCAAAATAATTGCCTCCGATAATTTTGTTTTTTAAAAATTCCCCCTTTTTGGCCAGGTTCTCACTAGGTGAGAGTGTGACCAAAACTTAGGGCCTTAGTGCCACTCTCAGTTACCATATTTTGGGTTTCCGGTGTCAGCACATCATTTATAGGTTACAGTGTTCTCATAGTCGCACATTTCTTTCATCCTTTATCATTCCAGTTGAAAAGAGACCATTTGACATTCTAGAGATGGTTGCATGTGAACAGTGAAAATCTTTGAAAGAATACGGTGCACCAGGGAGACTATCATTACGACTATTGGGAGGATAATACCAACAGTTTGGAATATGCTCCTTACCCAGGGTCCCCACAAACAAAACCATGTCAAATAAAATAGATTAAAGAATGAGCTAGATGAAGAGTCTACTTGTTTGACCAAGTGGTCTTTTCATTAATTCCCTACAACTGAATTCTTATAATCTACATTTGGTGTATTTCTCCAAAGGTCAAAAGTGTCAGTAGCTTCACAGGTACTTTTCTGTTTAGTCAGTTCCATTATTTAGCATAACTTTCACAAGAGAATTTAAAGTCTGTTGTGTAAGGATAGCCTTTAATGTAGAATTTGCTGTAGAGCCTATTGTGAGGGTGACGTTTCTAATTATTGCCTATTTGATTGTAAACCATGGAAAAAGGACCTAACAAATGATATCCTTCTATAAGAGTGAAAGCCTCCTGCTAATGTTCTCTTTAATTCATGAGGAATTTTGACAGATTATGAGGCAATGTATGTACTACCAAAGTCTCTCGCCTACACTGGGCCTTCATCTTTTATCTATTAAAGTATACAGTTATTCATGTATAAAGATGGCTGCAAAATCCTTCACAAACAAAAGTATACCCCATAAGTGCACATAATAGACTCCTTTTTCATTTGGATTGTTCATAGAGGCATAACAAGGAAAAAATATTCAAAGATAAGAGTCCATGATAGTAGAAGTCTTGATCAGTGATCTTGGGAAAAGCTGTTCACATCAGGGATGCCATCTTCTTCTGGGGAGAAACTTTCCTGGTTACTTTTACCTTAAGGGTTCCAATGGGTGTACACTTCCGGGACTGTGGAGGGTCCCTTCTCAGTTGTGAGATTATGAACCCAAAGCTCAAGGCTCCAAAGTTTTGCTGTAGGGTGGGTGGCAAGGACAATCTTTCTCTGATGTTCTCAGAAGATCCAATTTCAGGCTCTAGATTGTAAAGGGATTATCCTCAGTGAACCATAAAAAGCTCTCTTTACCTTGTGAAAATACACTATAGCATAATAATCTGCTGTTATAACATTAGTCCTCTTGCATGGGAAAGCTTTTATACACCCAGAAAACATGCATTGAAAATGACAATTGAATGAAATCCCTATATAAATGTTTAAATGGACCATCAAGTAGCCAAATGTACCTGAACCTCTGATTGTCTTCCCAGGAATATGTAACCAAACATTTGTTTCAAACTATTTCTGCAATTTATAAGTCACCACATCAATGTATTCAATTTGGATTATTTTATCTTTGTCATGATGAGTCATGGAATGCAGAACCTTTAGTAACAAAATCTTTAAGCACTCAGGAAAGACAAGGCGACTGTCTTGGTTCTTCATGAGTCCATGCTTAACCTTGGACTTATGTCCTCTTGAATACCAGTTGTTTCTCCAATGTAGGTGCATAGCACTGATAACAAATGGGTTATCAGAGGTAATTTGACTTAGACCATGGAGTTCATTCAAGCTGTATGTTTAAATGACGTTAGTATTGGCTGATTTAGCATGATAATCTAGAGCTTGATTTTGAAAGGTCTGTTAAATAGCAAAGGTTTAAAACGTTGGATACTACAAAATAGAATTTTAGGTTACCATAAGTCATTCATTTAGCTGAAACGATAACTCAAAAATTTTTTAAAGGAAAAATACTATTCTGATAGAGAGGAGACACAGCTTTCTAAATAAGACAGTGGAGATAGCAAGAAGCCAACTGACTCTGTCTCCTTTCTTTCCCTTCCCCCCCTTTTTCTTTTGTAGTTTACTTAAAAGGTAAACAAAAACCTTTCATTATCTTTTACTATTACATAAAAATTATTTTTGAAAGAGAAAACCGAATTTTATATTTCCATTGCTGTATTTTTAATGATAAAGCTAGTTTTTTAATAACATTTTACAAGTCTATCAAGTTTACTTAGTTTGACCGTAAGGTAAGATTTTTATAAACCTTTTATAACCCTTTACATTTTTTTTTTCAGAGCAGAACAATGTTTTAAGAAAACTCTGTTATACTTTTATTCCAATGTCCAATTTATGGAAAAAAACTGAACAATGCCATTTTAACTTTAGCCAATATGTCCGCACACATAATTTTTTACAATTAATTTTTTAAAAACCTTCCACAACTTGTTCAAACCTTTAGCTTTATTTAATTTAAAACAATCTTTTAACCCTCTAACCTAGGCAAAAATTTACATTCCGATACCTTCTTACAATCTCTTACAAAAATACATTTTATTCTCCTTACATACCTTGTATGTAAACTTATTTTTTCAGCAGTCTCAATTGCATATTACAATGTTAACTCTTAGAGACTTTTACTGTTGGTGAAAACCTTGGTAATTAAGGGATTTTAATTAGGTACTAGGTGGGGAGCCTAGGACTCAGACAGAAGTGCACATAAGGTTTGACTCTTTCCATCATCTAACTCCACATGTCCCAGGCCTTACCTAGCTCTAAAATAGGCGAGCTGTACAGTTAAGTCATAGTGGCATGCTATAAAGCATTTAGGAGACCTAATCACCTTTATTTATTTTTATTTTATTTTATTTTTTATATTTTTTGAGATGGAGTCTCGCTCTGTTGCCCAGGCTGGAGTGCAGTGGTGCCATGTCGGCTCACTGCAACCTCCGCCTCCTGGGTTCAAGTGATTCTCCTGCCTCAGCCTCCTAACTAGTTGGGATTACAGGCGTGCAGCCACCACGCCTGGCTAATTTTTGTATTTTTAGTAGAGACGTGCTTCACCATGTTGGTCAGGCTGGTTTCAAACTCCTGACCTCGTGATCCACCCACCTCAGCCTCCCAAAGTGCTGGGATTACAGGCATGAGCCACTGCCCCCCGCCCTAATTACCTTTAAATTGCACATTTCTGGCATAAATTTATTTTCATAAATTCTTTCATGACTTACACAGACTATGTAAGACATGTTGGACTTTCTGAGTGACTTGCCCTAAACATCCTTCTTTTTAAACAACCAGTCATTTTACTTTAGGACAAGAATTTACCATACAACATCCTTTCTTATATAAAATCTCTTTTCTTTATAACCTTCTTTGCATAGCTAAGGGGCATGGCTAATTCCATATATCCCCAGGCCTTATTTAGAATTCAATGTCTCGAAAACAAATTGAACAATTTTCAAAAGTCAAAGCAGTTTATGACCTTAAAGCATTTAGCAAACCTAATATCTGACCTGCATAATTTAGACAAAAATGTCTTCACTTTATCAATAATCTTTAAAGCTGTTTTTATTTTGCTTTTGAAACATTTGATTTAAGCGCTTATTTTTGTTTAAGTCAATTAATTGGAGCTCTTTTATAAACATTACACACAACATGTATATAATTACACAGACAGAAGATTACCACCGCAGTTATAAGATTTTTTATTTGCCAGTTTTTATGTTTCTTACCTGGTGATTGGCTTTTGGGTGGAGCCCTTGGAAGAACAGGGCCAGAAAGGGATTTCTGGTGCCTCCTATTTTTCCCAAGAAGTTCAGGCAGTTACAGCTTTAACATCCACTTTTAGACTTTTAACCATCGCACTCTTTAACAAAGTTCTTTTAAAAGTTTTTATTACCCGATTTTAGCCAGGCCAAATGTCTGGTATTTCTGGCTTTTGAACTGTACCAAAGGTAACCTCCCAGGTGCTCAGAGAAAGGAAAATTAGATAATACATGGAGAAGAGAGTAGACAAGGTCATACAAATATTAAGCTAAAAACAACTTACTTCATAGGCAGAGGATTGAACCCACACCACCAGTATGAAAGAGCAAAGCCTTAGCTACTGAGCTACAGCATGGGGCAATCTTCACTGCCCCTCCCAGGAGGAATCTAGAGTAGTTAATTTTGAGTTTGCAAAGGCTTTTAACTAATAATTTTTAGAGCTAACTATGACAGAAACCCTAAAATTCCTGTTTCTGGAAGGCGGAGACCAAGAGAAAGTACTGCCACGTGGTTACAAGAAAGAGCTCCCAAGGACATAAAACAAAATGGAGATAAACAGTGATTTTTACCATTCATTCAACCATTTACACACAGAGAGAGAGAGAAGCCGGAAGTCTAACTGATAAGAAATTCTTACCTTTTTGCCGGGATGCCAGGCTTCTGGGTATCCTTTCCCTGAGCACCTCCAGTGACTCAGCTTGCCACACCATTGCGCTGGGGCAAAGCCACATCATAAAGGAAAATTATCTTTTTTTGTTCTGGCTAGAGTAAAATATGTGTGACAAAAACATAGACATTAGCCACTCTGATTGGTACCCAATGTCAAACTGGCAAGCTCAAATTTGCCCCTAGTTGGGCTCCATCATTATTAATCCAACCTCTGACCAGGAGTTTCAACCTGTGGTCTCTGGGCAAGATGGTCACCCTGAGTTAATAGAAAACATAAGAAAGGGACAGGGGAGAGAGAAAAGCATTGCCTGTGGCAGGGTGGGGAAGGCAAAATGATCAGGAAGGCCAGAGAAAGACCCACCTATTGGAGCGACACTGAAAAGTTCAGGCTGCTGCTTCTTGGTACCAAATGGATCTTTTCTGGCAGTTCCATCATCTCTCAAGTTTCCCCTTTTAGGGAGGAAAAAGCTCCCCATGTCCCACGATCCTGTACATGCCTAATCCTGTCACCCACAGCCATCAGCAAAGACTGCAAGGCAGATTACGCTAAAGAGAATAGCAATTGACATACTGGAGTGCCAAACCCGTTCTTAGCCAAAAAGGACTTTATTAAGAACCCTCATTTTTTAAAAGTACCTCAATGCATTGTTGTTCATTGGGAATGTTCCACTGTAAGGTATCTTTAGTAAGATTTTGCTGTTTCTGTAAGACTTTGCTGCCTCCCAGGCCTAAAGTATAAGCCAGAAGGAACTCAGTTTTCCAGAAGTTAAGGATCCCATTCTTACCTCAAATATTGGCTTTATGCTCAAGTTCTCTTGATTAACTTAGCCAATGATTTTTTTTCTACCTAAGCATGCAAGAAAAATGAAACAAAGGGGTATAATGCAAAAATCCCTGTGGATGTTCAAAAGCCAAATTTTATAACCCCTCTAATATTACTGCTTACCATCAGTTCCTTTCTGACCTAGTCAGATGTAAGAGGCCTCTAACTTGATTCAAGTCAGTTAATTTCTGGATCAAATCCATTCCTGGACCCAGTCCAGTTTCTGTTGTGACTCCAAACCCAGTTTGGATCAGAAATTTGTTCAAAGAAACTCGGAGAGCTCAAAACACAAATCTGTGGAGCTCTGAAATCTGAGAGGGAGCTTACTCACCATCCCCAGCTGCTCTGAGAGATGAATGGACACAAGTGGGTCCTGCAGGTACCTTGCGTGTTCCATCAGTCTTCCTAGTGGTCGCTAGCAGCTCCACTTCGGATACCGCTTGACACCATCTGATAAAAGAAAAACTTAGGCCAAATTAAATTTAAAATAGTTTAATTGAGCAATGAATGATTTGTGAATCGGGCAGCCCCCAGAATCACAGCAGACACAGAGACTCCAGAGGTGCCTTGTGGTCAGAACAAATTAATAGATAAAAAGGGGAAAGTGATGTACAGAAATCAGAAGTGAGGTATAGAAACAGTGAGATTGGTTAGAGCTGGGCATTTGCCTTATTTGAATGCAGTTTGAACATTCAGCAGTCTGTGAGTGGTTGAAGTATGGCCACTGGGATTGGCCAACACTCAGCCATTGTTACAGGTGCATACTATTAAGTAACATTTTCAATTTTGTCTGTAGTCATCCACAAGGACTCAAGTATAGAAGTACAGAGCCCTTCTCAGGCCATATTTAATTTGTTTCAACATGGGTAATGAACTAAATGTACAAACCTCAACATGTGTAGACCCTTCAAACATAGAGTAAGAAACAGAAGATTTGTAGCACCATTCTATGTGTGTAAACTGAAACCAAGTATATACATAGCACTACTGAAAAGGTACATGCATTTTAAGAACATATCATGAACATATTAAATTGAGTCCTATGGAGGTGGGGAATGGGAGTGGAGATTGGAGATGAAGGGGAAATACACAAAATAAAATCAAACATGACAGGAACCTTGTATGGCTCAATGATGATGGTATTTTATGATGTAAGAATGATTAATTCAATTCTCTAGATTGTGAGTAAAGTAAAAAATATATAATTTTTAAAAAAATTAATAGCAAATTAGTTATGTGAAATGGTTTCTAATGCCTTTATAGGTTGTCTGCTTGCTGCTGAAGTTAGAGTTTCGTTTTAGCTTTAGTTGTGCTGCAGCTGGTTCACCCTAGCTGCTTTGTAACAGATTTGTCAGTCCAACTCAACTGAATTTCAGTTTTGTGAGTGATCACATTTCAGACACCAATCCCTTCTCAAGTGCTTGAAATACAGGCAAAATATTTATTTGAACTAGCTGATTAACAAATCTGTGAATTAAGAGATACACGAAAGGCAATGAACTGGAATGAAAAGTATTGGAAGAGAGAAACCTGCTCTACCGTTTCTAAATCCTTGTCTCCCAAAATGCATGCATTCTAATTTGAAATAACAATGAAACTCTCACTCCCCAAAATCATCGATCCAAAATATAGAAAATAGGAATATACTGAAGTTTGGTTGCATAAAAACAACTAGAATAAACTAGAACTAAATTCAAATGAAAGCTAAACCAAAGTAAATCTTCAAATTTATCAATTAATATTTCATGAAAATCTTTAATATCTGCTAAAATAATTCCATCCAAAACAAATTAATATAAACATTATGAGCAGTTAAAAAGAAATAGGTAAATTGACAAACAAGGAGAACTTACTTGAAAATCCGGCTGCTCATTTGGAGAATTCATCCTTAGTGAATTGACCTGGAGTGTAAACAACTAATCATTTCCTCTTCCCTCCTCAAGCTTGCCTTTGACATTCATCAGAACTGTGGGCACTTGGATCAAAACTCTAGAGGGTGAGATTGGGGGAGGGGCAGTGAGATTGACCTCAAATATGTTCATCTTCAAAGACAATCCCATCTACCATGTGGCAGAATTTCAATACATGCATCCCCATCTCCCTGAACCTGATTACAGGAAACCAAGCAGAAAAAATTAACCTTGGGCTGAATCCAGTCCACTTGCAGTGGCAGCCCAAGTGGCCTTTTTAAAGCACACATTTGATCATGCCACTCCCCAGCTTAAACCATTTCAAGGACTTGGGGTCAAGTTCCAACAGCAGCTTGAGGCTTACAAGACCCTTCAAAATAAACCTGCCTCTGACCAAAAAAGGCATTGTATTGTACTTACAACTTTTCTGTATATTTGAGATTGTTTTACTTTTTTTTTTAAAGATTGATCAGTGGGCTCAGGTGATATTAGCCTGATCCATCCACTACACAGTTTCCCACTAACTTTTTACTTTGTGGTTTTTGGCATTTGTTGACAATGATTGCCCAAATCCATTATTTCATTAGAGATTTCAAAATGTTGACTTTCTAATTTAATTAGTTATTTCAATTTTATTAACTATAATACTTCTATAAAAAAGAATTTCTTCTTGTCAACTATCTGGTTACCCTGAAATAAAATTTATACAGGAAAAGCAGCAAAAAAAGAAATTGATTCTGTCCCTTTATTTTCAAAGTAATGATTTGTTGCCCTAGGGAGTTACCAAAGACATTGGTTTTTGATTGCTTTGGATGAGCTTATAATTTTAATATAGTTAAAGTTTTCAGTCCATGGCAGTCATTATTCCTTTTGATGCTCAAACGTCTCATTTCAGGCCAATGTAAGCTCCTTCAAGATGAATCCAGTGTTCTTTTGTCACGACTTTATCAATCTTTGATTGTTTCCTTGCTTTGGGCTTAGATAGTTTAGGTTCATCTTGTACATTTCTTGCCCCAGATCTGAAATCAGTCATTTCTTTAGCAATTTTTGACTCTTTTTTAAGGGAGGTTGGTATTTACAGGCTGCAATCTAAGAGCTAGAGGTGTTCCTTGCTACGGAGTCATCATTAATTTCAGGCTTTTCAGTGGGCAGAGGTAGGACATTTGCATCAAATGCTGAGTTCATGCTGGCATTTACAAGATTTACATAATTTCTTTAATTTTATCCTTTTTCCTATATATGGAAACCTTGGTTCCTAACCACCTTAATTATATATTTATCTTATATTTTACCATACTTATACTATAGGTATACTATAATGGTCTTACAATACAATACTTCAATAAAACATTGACCATAGTTAAATATTTCTTTGTGGTTTTTATTTGTCCTTAGAATATGTCTCACTCGGGATGTATAGCCAAAATGTAGGTTTTATAATCTCCTGTTGGGGTGGCCAACTGTAAACCTGGATAGTTCCAGGCAAACCGGAAGGGTTGATCACCCTCCTTGATGTAATTCTCTACTCTTTGATTTAGCCACCAATTTGACATAGAGTCAGGTTCATTTGTTTCAGGTTGTTTTTGATGTTTTAGGAATTTTTAATGCAAAAAAAATCTAAAACATATACACCATTTCGAAGCCAAAACCATGTGATAAGCCACTAAGTCACATTCAGAGAAGTCTAGTGTCTATCTCTATCTTCTCCACCTTATTCCCTCTCTCCCCCAGAGATATCACTTGCCTTAGTTTTTTTGTTTATATTCTACAACTATTTCTTTTTTGAAAAATACATACATATACTAATATCTACCTTTCTTACACAAAAGATAACATTTTACAAACACTATTTCTATACACTTTTTTTTTTGTTTTGTTTTTTGGGTTTTTGTTTTGTTTGTTTTGAGATAGAGTCTTGCTTTGTCACCCACGCTGGAGTGCAGTGGCGTGATCTCGGCTTACCGCAACCTCCACCTCCCGAGTTCAAGCTATTCTTCTGCCTCAGCCTCCTGAGTAGCTGGGACTACAGGCACCTGCCACCACGCCAGGCTAATTTTTTGTAGTTTTAGTAGAGATGGAGTTTCACCATATTGGCCAGGCTAGTCTCGAACTCCTGACCTTGTGATCTACCCACCTTGGCCTCCCAAAGTGCTGGGGTTACAGGAGTGAGCCACTGCACCGGGCCCCATACACTGTTTTTTAAAGGTGTCCCACATCGGCATTTACTCTATAACTGCAGTCATGTATCTAAATAATCACATCTGTCATCCTCAGAATGGCCTTAAACCTAAGACTCCAGAATTGAGGGAAACAATCCACCAGCAAGAGACAGAATTCATGAATAAACCAGCTTAACTGAGATAGAAAATTTCATGTTTTCTCTCCACACCATACCCCTGACATTACCTACTCCATCCCAAATAGCTTTCAAAAATTGTTGCTGAGCTCAGACCCAGGGCCTTGAGAGATTGAATGTAATGACGGGTCTCCATCGGTGACAGGGATTGCTCTCCACTCCCAGCTGCTGAGGATGGGAAATTGCTAGTGAGATGAGGGCAGTGAGGGCCGCTCATTTAGCTCAGCGATATCATACCGGTGTGCAAAGTGCAATGCACATGGGCAGCTCAGGCCTCTGGTGTAACAGGGCCCAGGAGAGGAGTCAGAGTGTTTGTGTCCTGCTGAGGGGGCTGTGTGAGACTCTACATGGGAACTCTTAGCCTGGCGCAGTGGCTCACACCTGTAATCCCAGCACTTTGGGAGGCCGAGGCGGGTGGATTACTTGAGGTCAGGAGTTCCAGACCAACCTGGCCAACATGGTAGAACCCCGTCTCCACCAAAAATACAAAAATTAGCCGGGTGGGGTGGTGTGCACCCATAATCCCAGCTACTCTGGGGGCTGAGGTGGGAGAATCACTTGAACGTGGGAGGCAGAGGTTGCAATGAGCCAAGATTGCACCACTGCACTCCAGCCTGGGCAACAAAGTTAATGAGAGTCCATCTCAAACAAAACAAAACAAAACAACAACAACAAATACATGTGAGGTGTTCCTATAATGTGTGCTCAGTAGTGTCACAGGAGGAAGATTTTGGGAGCTGCAAGAGGAGTCATTTATGAGATACAATGATTTCCTGGCATGTGAGAGAGGACCAGTCTCCTATTTGTTATTTGTGAAGAGCCAGGCTCATCTATTGGAAAATTGGCCTCAGCGCCCTGCAGACTGAGCACAGATTGCCTGTGGCTGCTAGTGTTCTAGACAGTGCTGCCAGATTTGTGGACCAAATTGATGGCTGTCTACCCACTACATTTAAAGCACAGCCCAAAGCTCCCCCAACCCTTTCACACTTCCTTCCTTCCAGGGCCTGTTCTTTTCCCCTCCCCTTCTATTTGAGGAGGACACACTCTCTGAGTTCTTTCTGACTACGAAAGAAGGGCATCATCTTTTGAAGATCACCCTTTAAACACACTTTCACCAGTGGGGAAAGGAGATAGAGAAGCTCTAGCTAAATCAAGTAGAAAATTCAGATTGGTGTGGAGAGGTAGAAGAGCACAGTGTTTAGAAAGTCCCTGGAGACAGACTGCATGGGTTTGAATCCTGGTTCTATTACCTCCATAGGGATCTTGGACATATTATTCATCTTTTCTATACCTCAGTTTCTCACTTGCAAAATAGAAAAAACTGGGGCTCTACTTATCTCATAAAGTTGTTATGAGACTGTAGTGGGTTGGACTGTGGCTCCTGAAAAATACATCCACCAGAACCTCAAAAGATGATCTTCTTTGAAATTAGGCTCTTTGTAGATTATTTTATTCTATTTTCTTTCCTTTGCTTTCTTTTTTTTTTTTTTTTTTTTGAGTTAGTGGGTTGCCCTCCTGCCCAGGCTGGAGTTCAGTGGTGCAATCACAGCCCCCTGCAACCTCAACCTCCTGGACTGAAGTGATCCTCCAACCTCAGCTTCCCAAGTTGCTGGGAATATGGGCAAGCATCATATCACTCAGCTAATTTTTTATTTTTTTAGAGACAAGGCCTCACAATGTTGCCCAGGTCTTGAACTCCTGGGCTCAAGTGATCCTCCCACCTTGACCTCCCAAATGCAGACATTATTAAGTTAGACAACTTAAAATTAGATTATCTTGGATTTAGGCTGGGCCCTAAATACAGTGAATAGTGTTCTTCTAAGAAGAAGGAGGAGATCTGAGCCTCAGACCCAAGGAGAGGACAAAGTTAGAGACAGGAGTAATGCATCTACAAGCCAAGGAATACCAAGGATTGGCAACAACCACCCAAATCTAGGAAGAGGCAAGGATTATCTGTCTTTCTCTATTAGAACGTAAGCTCCAATGACAGCAGGCCTAGAAGGGGGCTTGCTGCCTAGTAGGTGCTCAGTAAAAGCACTGAGTGGGTGTAGAGAGGTGGGGTCAGAGAAGGATTCCCAGAAGAGAGATTGGAGAAGAATCTTCAAGGGAGATAAAAGGACATTCCAAAACAGAAAAAGGCATTCCAAGATATGCCCTAGAAAGTCCTTTGAGAGAAGTGCTACTAATGGCTACTGGACTGGCCAACCTGAGCCCAAAATAAGGTGGTTCAGAGGGTGATATCACTGCCTGAGGAGCCCTCTGTGCTCTCCACCAGAAGCCAGTAACAGTCCCCAGCAGTCGCCTCTTCAAAGCCTAGGTCAGGAAGACGGAATAAGAACATGCAAATTGCTATTCCACTGGCAGTATTGCCTGCAAGCAATTTTTGAGACCACACAATAGAAGTTTTCAAATAGATGGTTTCAAGTATCCACAGTGTAATGAGATCAAGACTCAGGACTGCCAGCATGTAGCCCAACAGGAAAAATATCATTTATGCCAGGCTCATGAATTCTATTTGCATAAAACTTATGAACCCGAAAACACACACTCCCGATGCAGTGAAAATCAAGACTTCTCCTTGTTTTTGTTTTCTCTGGATGGTGGCAGCCTATCAGGCAAATCAGCCTTCGTGGTAAGAGATTTCTCTAAAGCTACAGGAAGCTACTTTTAATAGATTCCTAAATACATGACTGGTGGGGTGCGGTGGCTCACACCTGTAATCCCGGCACTTTTAGAGGCTGAGGTGGGCAGATCACCTGGGATCAGGAGTTCAAGAACAGCCTGGCCAACATGGCGACACCCTGTCTCTACTAAAAATACAAAAATTGGCCGGGTGTGGTGGCACGCACCTGTAGTCCCAGCTACTCGAGAGGCTGAGGCAGGAGAATTGCTTGAACCTGGAAGGAGGAGGTTGCAGTGAGCCGAGATCACACAGCACTCCAACCTGGGCAACGGAGTGAGACTCTGTCTTAAATAAGTAAATGAATAAATAAATGACTGAATGTATTCAGACATTTATTTTATTGTGTTATAGGAGATAAAGTCTTTCCACTTAAACTGTTTTACAGCCCTTAAATACCTGCACACTTATTGATGCACCCTCCATACCCCACCTGCATATCCACCTACCCAGGCACAAAACATGTATGCACACACATGCACCCTGTGCATCTGGGCATGTGCACATGTACAGAAGCCTGGCCATGGTACTGCAAATTTTCTAAAGTACTCATTCTCCCTGACTGATCTATAAGCCCACAAGGGCATGGTTTGTTTAGAGGGAAAACACACCCGATGGGTAGGAGAACTGTTTTCATAGGTAAATTGGGGGAGTTGAATTATGTGAAGTTTGAAGTCCCTTCCAACATTTTCGCATTCTCAATTTCCATTTATTCCCTCCCTCCACGCTGCCTGACCTTACAACACAGCATCAAGTTTAGCAAAGAGCAGGTGCAGGATTTATTACGCAAGAGTCTTTCTGTGCCTTCAGGGGGCCTGAGCTTTTCTGCTGGAGCTCTTCAACCCTGGTTTTCATTGGTACCAGTTGCCACTGCATCATAGAGTTGAATAAATACCAATTGAATTAAAACCCTGATTCAAATGCTTTGGATAATCCCCTTCATTAGTGTTTCTAGAGGCAACGCGCCATCAAAACCCCCTGGTTTGACTGACTAATGGGGAGAACTGGAGGCACCCAGCAATGAAGTCGGGCAATATTTCTGGACATCAGAGGTGGTTAGGATTATAGAAAACTGCATGACTCTGGCAGGGTGTGAGGGCGATGGAGAAGATGAGGACACACTGGGGCTTGTGAGAGAGGGACAGGAGCCAGGGAAGATGGTGTTAGAGCAGAGAGCAGCACGAGGACCTGAGCATGGGATCCTCCTGTTCCAGGGTTACAAATGTCCCCTGTCCCAGAATGGCAGCATAGTTTAAGAATCCCTAACCTGGCAGGTGACGGAGCAGGGGTTGCAGATTCGAAAGCTTACTAAGAAAAGTGGCATATTGTTTGAGACTTTGCTTCTTCTCAGTGTTGGGAAAAGAAGAGGGAGTAGAAGGGACAGTGGAGAGAGCAGTCCAATTGTGGATTTTAATGCATAGGGACTCAGCATTGCAAGATCTGTAATTTAATGCGAAATTTGCACATTTGAAATAATAGCAGCTAAATCAAATTGAGAACAGCATGCATGCCAAACAAAATACCTCAGTGGGCCAGATTTGAACCTCCAGGGGGATTTATGCAAAAGGGCAAGTAAACAGAGACACTTATCAGTGGTGGAACCGAGAGCCTAGCCTGGGGAAAGCATGTGGGGACCCTCAGATAATCTGTGAAAGAAAGACAGGTCATAACACTCAAAATGCCTAAAAGCGATGAAGGCTAAGAATATTTGAAATCATGGAAAAAGCTTGGCTTCTTCAGGAAAATTATACTGTCAAGGTCCAGGGACACATGTCATCCTAGGATATATACGACTGTGGTGGAGACTGGTATACCATGAGCCACTCAGGGTAAAAAACAAAACAAAACAAGCCAAACAAACAAACAAAACTCCTTTCTTAGTAATGCATAAAGTTAAAGAGAAATTGCATCTAGGTTATACCAGAAGAAGGAAACGAGGTAAGAAAATGGTGAGAATAAATCACCTAATCAAAATATTGGGTTATAAAAAGAACTAGCCCACCTGTTTCAGGACTACAAGAAACTGAGCAATGCTTTCAGGAGGCCAGGTTGAAAAACACAAACCTGTTTAGCCACAGCTTGATTCCATGCAATTCATGCTCCAAGATTCTGTCTCACTGTGGTTAAAAACTAGTGTTTTTTAAATGGTGGGCTGACAATATTGCATTATTGTAGATGTGGAAGGAATAATATAAATGAAGTAGCATTGGAGAATCAATATTTTTGGAGCACCACCATGTGCCAGACCCTGTATGGGTGACTCACGTATGACAACCACTTTTACTACTCACATCATTCTTATGAGGTAGGTACTTCTTTTCATTCCTGTTCTGCAAATGAGGAAATGAAGACACACGTTGGTAACATGACTTACCTAATGTCAGAGCTCTAATAATAAGTTAAAGAACTGGGATTTAAACCAGTTAAATATAATAATGATAATAGCTGTAAACAATTCTATCTTTGTGTGACCTCTGAGCTCTGATTTCCATTATTAACTCCAGGCTGTCTTTAGAGGATTGTGAAGATTAAATGAGATAGTGCCTGTAAGTACTTAACACTGACTTGCCCAGTCAATGAGATTAAATAGTTGTTATTAATAATAGTAACTGGATCCAGTATTCAGAAGGCTCTAGTGGGAGGAAATATAGGGACAAATTGCAATGGATTGAGAAGTGACTGGGAGGTAGGAAGAGGTAACAGGTATAGACTTCCCTTTGCAAAAGCTTTGGGTTTGAAGTTTGTTTTTAAGAAAGCTTATTTACCATGACTGCTATGGACTGAATTGTGTCTACCTGCCTTCTCCCAACCACCAATTGTTTGAAGCCCTCATCCCCAGTGTGATGGGTATTAGAAGGCAGGGCTTTTGGGAGGTGATGAGGATGGAGCCTTTGGAATTGAATTAGTGCCCTAATAAAAACAGACTCTGGAGAGCTCTCTCTCTCTCTCTCTCTCTCTCTCTCTCTTTCTCTGCCATGTGAGGATATAATGAGAAGGCAATTATCTGCAAGCTAGGATGTGGGCCCTCACCAGATACCAAATCTGTTGGCACCTTGACGTTGGACCTCCCCGCCTCCAGAACTGTGAGAAATAAATGTCTGTGTTTAAGCCGCTCATTCTATGGTATTTTGTTATAGCAGCTTGAGCTAAGACAGTGGCTGCAAATGGAAGAGGAAAGCCTGATGGTGACAATGGTAAGGGGTTTCAGGTGAGTGAAGACCAACCCCTGGGCCACGGAGGGAGGGTATCCAGAGCCCAGATGAGAAATTCAGCCCTGGAAAGGGGTAACGACAATTGTTCCCTGAAAGAGAGGAAAGAAGAGAAGAATGGATGGAAAACACTGGGAGATTTTGATGTAGAAGGAAGAAAATTAAGGGACTGTGAATTTGACCTAATCCAAATGGAAGGGAGAAAATTTTGCTGATGAAAATGGAAGGTGAGGTGCTGGGGGTAGAGGAAACTAGGAAAAGGGGGCCTGGCCTCCATGGGGGTTCAGGACCAGGAAAAGCGTGCACTCCAGATCTTCTGACACAGCTTTGACTTCTCTCCTATTGTCCCGCATACTACATGCATAGGCACTGGCTACTTATACCCATTTTGGGATCTGAACAAACTAGTTCTACCAGAGTTGACTGATGCCATCTTGGAGTCCTGGTCCTTTTCACTTCTTAATGCTTCTGGTAGACTAGTTTGTATTTAGGATCAGAATTGATAAATGCCAATAGCAAATTTAGTGGTCTTCTCTAAATCCTCTAGGTATCAGTAACACAGCTCCCACTCACTCCATTCTATGAATGAGAGATAAGTGCTGGGTATTAGAAGGCCTATTGGTCTAAAAGACAGAAGGTTTGGGTTCAGACTCCTCCACTCACTAGCTGTATGACTAAGGGCAAGCCAACTAACCTGTCTGAGCCACAGTGTTTTTTAATTATAAATTTAAAATGCATGTATCAGTTCCACCAAGACATCTGGTCTCAGGAAGCATTAGTGTCTCCTTCATCATTTCCCATAGACATGCTATTATCTTTCTTGGAGGATTCATCTCAGGAATGAATTGGCGTTGTTCAGATAGGTGAAAACAGGGCTCTGTTTTGGGGATGGGAGTGAGGGGAAGGAACCTAACTCAACAATCCATCAAAGCCTCACACTGGAATAAGGCCATTTCATTGAGCCATCTCCCTTTCCTTTAAAGCTAATAGAAGGACCATTTCTTCCATAAACTTAGTACTTTTTTGTGTCATTTCCAAACCACTGATAGCCTATCTAAATTGATACTCATTTTATGTTTGAGCAAGTTTTTAAACTAAGGTTCAATGCATGGCATAGACTTGGAGAACTGGATTATTCACAGAAAAATCAGTGAAGCTGGTGATATATCATGAAATAGAGGTATTTTTTATTCTCAAAGATATAGCAAAATTTGGGATAATTTCATATGTACTTGAATCAGTGATTATTTTTTGCATTAAGCATATAGTGCTAAATGAGAATATAGATAAATATTTAAATATTCCCGTGTCCTCAACCCTCCTAGTGGGAATTGAAAAAAAAAAAAAAAAACTGGCAGGATAAAGTTATTGTACTACTATTGCATAGTTCTTTTCTCCCAAGAAATTCTAAGAGTTATGCTAATAATGCAACTTGTCCTGGACAAGGTGAAGTGATACCCAAAGTGTCTCAATTTAATAAATGGGAAAACTGAGGCCAGAAGAGGTATATGCCCAGCTTTCAAATATGCACAGAAAAGCCATACTGTAGGTTCAGATTTTCTGACTTCCATCCTGTAGCTTCTGTTTTGTTTATTCATTCACACTCACATCATTCATTCACTTATTACTCATTCAGTTGATACAATGGACATAGCAGTAAAAGGAGCTATAAAGAATACCAAAGAAATAGAAAATAATTCCTGGAGTTAAGGATCATAATCTAGCTGAAGAGATAAAACCAACACAGCAAAAACAAAACACAACAAAGCAAAGCTAAAATGACAATGTGCCTGGTACTCTGGTTGGAAAAGTACTTTAAAAATTCCAAGAGTCCAGTACAGTGTGAAGCCTGCCTGTTAAGGTTTCGCAAAGAGGGCGGAACTTGATGTCAGAAGTGACAACAGTTTTCTTGCCATGGGAGTGGCAAGGTGAGGATGGTGACAGGGTAAGTCTTTTCAAAGAGAAAGTTATGGTCCGAATATCTGTGCCCCCTATGATTCATATGTTGAAATTCTAACCCCAGGCACTGATATTAGGAGGTGGGGCCTTTGGGAGGTGATTAGGTTATGGGAGATTAGTGACCTTATAAAAGAGACCCCAGGCCAGCCACAGTGACTCACGCCTTTAATCCCAGCACTTTGGGAGGCTGAGGTGGGCAGATCACCTGATGTCTGGAGTTCGAGACCAGCCTGGCCAACATGGTGAAACCCTGTCTCTACTAAAAATACAAAAATTAACCAGGCGTGGTGGTACATACCTGTAATCCCAGGTACCCAAGGGGCTGAGGCAGGAGAATAGCTTGAACCCAGGAGGTGGAGGTTGCAGTGAGCCGAGATTGTGCCACTACACTCCAGCCTGGGTGACAGAGCAAGACTCTGTCTCATGAAAAAATAAAAATGAAAGAGAGAGACCCCAGACAGATCCTTCATTCCTCCTGCCACACATGAGGTTACAAGGAGAAAATACCTGTTTATGGGGAATAGGCTCTCACCAGACACTGAATCCTCTGGCTCCTTGATATTGAACTTCCCAGTCTCTAGAACTTTGAGAAGTAAATTTCTGTAGTTTATAAGCCACACAATCTATGGTATTTTATTATAGCATTCTGAATGGACTAGACAGAGGAAAAGCATAAGCAAAATAGTAGGAAGGCAGAAATGAATATAGTTTATTTTAAAAAATAGTGGGGTTGTTTTGAAATGAACACTTCTTTTGGAAAAGAAGAAGGTGAAAGGAAGGAAAAAAAGCCAAAAGAAGAAAAGAAACCCTACAAGGGGAAAGGAGCTGAGGATCTGTTGCATATGCAATGGATTGGCATTCAGAATCTATTCCCCTTGCCCCTGGTATATGTATGTACTGCAGAAGCTAGATAGCAAAAAAAGACATTTTCCCAGCCCCCTTGAAGTAGGGATTGTGGATGTTAATTAGGTTCCACCAGTCAGGCCAGCTTCCAGGCACATAACCTGTGTTGCATAGACCCCTTGCTCAGAAGGGCCCCAGGTTTGTTTTAATGCTCTGCTGCTGCAGTCTTGAAATCCTTAATAATTTTAGCTTTGAATTCATGTTTTGTAAGTGAAGTCCAATGGAACAATGGAGCATGAGCAGAGGGAATATATGCAAGATGGGTGTCCACTGTGGTCCCTGCTGCCCCATTCCCATGCAGCTTCAGGGGTGCCCCCGAGCACAGAATGTGGTGGACCTAAGATGCAAGAGAGTTCAGCCAGGCTCAAAACCAGCACAGAGTAAGTGTATCAGAGAAACAACTGAGTCCGCAGGCTGCTGAGGGCGTGAGAGGCCACGCTCTCCATTTGAGACAGTATTTACTTGGAACACAAAAAGGTGAAGGTATTCTAAGAAACGTGAACCACTGAGGTACCCTTATCATATGTTTTCCTACTTGTGTATTTCTTATCTCTCTGTATTAGGCAACCACTTACACTGAAAATAAAGACATAGAAGGAAAGCAAAAGATGGGGCAACATGTAATTCCTTTCCCTTTCTGTCTTTCCTTATTCATAAGCAAAGCCAAAGGTAGAGAACATTAATGGACTGTCAGCATATCAAGAAATAAAATACAAATAGTTGAGTTTGTTTTATGCAGTGTTTTCACTGTTCTGGTAAGAACAGAATATCTAAGTACGTGTACAAGCTACCAGGTACAAACTGTGTGCTTTTGGTGATTCTACATATAAGTGAAATGCTATTATATTTGCTTCTGCAACTGGTATTGTACAATGTAAAAATGAATGTTAAAAGTCATACTAATAATTTTAATGTTTAATTTTTCCTTACTTAGAAAGACATTAATACTAAGTAAAAAACACCATGACAAGAGAAATACCACAGAAAAAAGGAAAAAGCTTTCTATTTTAGTACCTTTAGTGGCACTTTTTTCCTCCTTTGTGAGCAAGATGCCCCACATATTATGTAGCAAACCCTTTTCACAAGTTTGTTTCCCATGTGTGAGATCTGGAAGGCAACAATAGTGTGGGCATGACCTTTCTTTCTACCGACTACCTGCATCAAGGTCATTGCCACTGCCTGAGGCCAGCCATGTTTCATGATTTAAGACACTTTCATCACAAGATGAAAACAATGTGAATCCCAAAGTAATGTTTAAATTAATTTTGGGGTTCTTTTACTTATCCTAAAACTAATTTAGGGTTTTGAGAATAATATCATTTTTAAACTCATTTTAATTTTTATTGCGGTAATACTATTGTGTAATTTAACATTTCAGGCCGGGCGCGGTGGCGCAAGCCTGTAATCCCAGCACTTTGGGAGGCCGAGGCGAGTGGATCACGAGGTCAGGAGATCGAGACTATCCTGGCTAACATGGTGAAACCCTGTCTCTACTAAAAATACAAAAAACTAGCCAGGCGTGGTGGCGGGCGCCTGTAGTCTCAGCTACTTGGGAGGCTGAGGTGGAAGCATGGCGTGAACCCGGGAGGCGGAGCTTGCAGTGAGCCGAGATCACGCCACTGCACTCCAGCCTGGGAGCACAGAGAGACTCCGTCTCAAAAAAAAAAAAAAAAAACATTTCAAATAGCATATGATTTTTTAAATTTAGATATAATTCGCAAACCCTAAAATTCAGCTTTTCAAAGTATACAATTTAGTAGTTTTTAGTATACTCACAAAGTGATGCAACCATCACCACCATGCTAATTACAAATATTTTCATCATCCCAAAAAAGAAACCGTGTACCTTATTGGCAGTCACACCCCATTTCCCCTCTCCCAAACTCCTGTCAATTACTAATCTATTTTCTCTCTCTGTGGATTTGTTTATTCTGAATATTTTATACAAATAGAATCAAACGATATGAGATCTTTTGTGTCTCGCTTCTTTCACTTAGCACAATGTTTTCAAGGTTTATTCTTGCTCTAACAGGTATCAATACATCATTCAGTTTTAGGGTTAATACTCCATTGTATAGATATGCCACATTTTGTTTATCCATTCATCCACTGAAGTAGATAAAGTTTTGTGTTTTGTGATTTTGTGGCTTTTGTTTGTTTGTTTCTTGAGACAAGGTCTCATTCTGTTACCCTGGTTGGAGAGCAGTGGTGCAATCATGGTTCACTGCAGCCTCCACTCCCCAGGTCACGCCATTCTCCTACTTCAGTCTTCAGAGTAGCGAGGACTAAAGTCACACACCATCAGTCTTAGCTAATTTAAAAAAAATTTTTTTGTAGAGACGGAATCCTGCTAAGTTGCCCAGGTTGGTCTCAAACCCCTGGGCTCAAGTGATCTCCCCGACCCCTACCCCACTTCAGACTCCCAAGGTGCTAGGATTATAAGCATGAGCCACCATGCCTGGCCTGCAGTCCATCAGGTTTTAAGGAAATAAGAGTAGTTGGCCAGGTGCAGTGGCTCACGTCTATAATCCCAGCACTTTGGGAGGCCAAGGCAGGTGGATTACGTGAGGTCAAGAGTTCAAGACCAGCCTGGCCAACATGGCGAAACCCTGTCTCTACTAAAAATACGAAAAAAAAAAAAAAAATAGCCAGACGTGGTGGCAGGTGCCTGTAATCCTAGCTATTCAGGAGGCTGAGGCAGGTGGATCGCTTGAACCTGGGAGGCGGGGGTTGCAGTGAGCCGAGATCTCGCCACTGCACTCCAGCTTGGGCGACAAGAGCAAAAACTCCATGTCAAAAAAAAAAAAAAAAAAAAGAGTAGTCACTTGCTCCATTCTTTCCTACTTTTCCTACTCCCCAAAGGAAGTCACTTTCTAGGCTTTTGGTTATTTCTCCTGGTATTTACCTGTGTTTCTATATATCATCTTTATACTGCTATTTATTTATAATTTATATATATTTATTCTATTCTTACTTTGGAAGATGATCATGCATCATTTTTATACCTCTTTACATACTTATTCTTTCTTCTTCCTTTCTCTTAATATAGTTTCCTTGACAATTTTTGGTTAAATTACTATTTCGTGACCATGTCAAAGAATAGTCACTGCTGAGGCAAGAATTATATTCCTGTTACTTTTGCTTTTCTGAACCGGGAGAATCACCTCTTCTCCTGATCTCGCATGGGGAAATGCCACAGGGCCCAGGACTTGTGCTGCTGCTTTCCTCTGTCTACACTCCCTTCCTAGCCATCCTCATGGCTCAAATAGTAACCATGTGCTTTTGACTGCTAAATTCATGCTGCCAGCCTGGTCTTCACCTGAATTCCAGTCCCTCTCTTCCTTCCTCCCTCCTTTCCTTCCTCCCTCCCTCCCTCCCTCTCTCNTGTACTGGGCCTGTTTGTGTTGAGCCCGGGGCTGAGGAATGTGCCTGATTTCTTTCACTCACTTCTTCCTTCCTTCCTTCCTTCCTTCCTTCCTTCCTTCCTTCCTTCCTTCCTTCCTTTCTTTCTTTCTTTCTTTCTTTCTTTCTTTCTTTCTTTCTTTCTTTCTTTCTTTCTTTCTTTCTTTCTTTCTTTCCAGAATTTCTCTGTTGTTGCCCAGGCTGGCTTTGGCTCACTGCAACCTCCACCTCCTGGGTGGAAGCGATTCACCTGCCTCAGCCTCCCAAGTAGCCTGCCACCACGCCCAGCTCATTTTTGTAATTTTAGTAGAGAGGGTGTTTCACCATGCTGGCCAGGCTGGTCTCAAACTCATGACCTCAGGTGATCTGCCTTCCTTGGCCTCCCAAAGTGCTGGGATTACAGGCGTGAGTCACTGAGCCAGGACTGAATTCCAGTCTTCATTGGTTTTGCCCAAAGCTGACTTGACATTTGCTCTTGGATGTCTAACAAGTATCACTTACTTAATTTGTCCAAAACAGACCCATCTCCCCTCCTGGTGAGCCACAGCCTTCACCATCTCAGTAAATGGCACTGTTATTTTTCCAGTTGGTTCATCTCCAAGCCTTGAAAAGATCCCTTTCTTGTTTTTCCTTTCATACTCCATATCCAATCCACAGAAAATTCTGTTAACTGTATTCTTAAAATATATCCAAAATCCAACCACTTCTCACCACCTCTACTAGTACCTTCTCAAAGCCAGAACAGCAGCATCATTCCTTACGGTTGTTACTGTGATAACCTTCTGACGGGTCTCCCTCCTGCCCTCCTGGCCCCCTGCAGTTTTAGACACCAGTCATTTTCACATGATCCCTATAGCCAAATCTCCCCAGTGATTTCCTATGTCACTCAGATAAAAGGTGGTGTAAGATCTGGCTCTGCTGTCTTTGACCTCATGTCCTTCCACTCTCGCCCTCCTCACTCTGTTCCAGCAGCACTGGCTTCCTAGACATACTTGGAAATTTCTAAGTTCATTCTTTTCCCCTTGCCATTCCTGCCTCTTGGAATGCTTTGCTCCCAAATAGCAGCATGACTTGCTCCTTTTCTTCTCAAAAGTCCTACTTTTTTTGAAGTGGCTCAAATGTCACTTCACTGACGTGGTTGTCCCTGATTAGCCTGTATAAATTAACACCCTACTATGACTCTCTCTATACCTCTTATTCTGCTTTATTTCTCCCCATGATATCTATCACCTCCTGACATATTACTTATTTATCTACTGTCTGCCTTCTTCCCATGGAAGGCAGGGATGTTGTCTGTTGTGTGTGCTACCATATCTCTAGTTCTAGAATGTGCCTGGAATACAGTAAGCACTCAACAAATATTTGATGAGTAAATGAATTAATAAGAAGTGTCAATGAATGCATGTATTCAATCTACAAGTTGAATTTAGAAGCAGAGTTTCATATTCTGCATTAAATTCCATGTAGCTTCTCCTCATAAATGCATCCTTAGTCAGTAGGACTCCGTGTTTAAGTATCTTTCTCTCCATTAGAATGAAGATTTTCAGAGGAATTCTCAGTGCCTGCCTCAGAGGCCACCCTCAATAAAATGTTTGTGGGACTGTGCCACCTTAGAGATTTAAAGAATTAATGGACATAGCTGCTCATTAGAGTCACATGTTGCCCATCCCTAAAATATGTTTACGAGTGAGTGCAATACATCAAAGAAAGATGATTCCAAAACCTCATTCATCCATTCATTTGTTCATTCAACAGTTATTGATCGCATATGTATTAAGTACCTTCTCTGTGAAAGTTTCTAGTTCCTGAACACTTTCTATTCTTGTGTCTAAATTACCACTTGATTTTCCCCCTCCTAGTGATCTAAAACGTTGTTTCTTGTTCTGACCTCAGTGGAGCTAAGGAACAGCTGGGTACCAGCAGCTACCTAATCACCCTTCATCCCTTGGAAATTGTTAAGACATGCCAGGATGCTCTTTGCTGATGCCTCTCAAATTTAAAATGGGAATACTGGGTATTCAATACAGAGGCCTTGACATTTAAAATACCTGACTCTTCTTTCTCAGCCTGAGAGAAATGCCTGGTTGTTGACATTCAGGGTCCAGCACAGGCCAGCCATCCTTCCTTGGGGCTGGTGTTTGGTTTGGTGGATTGAGTTCACAGATAATGGATACATTTTCCTAAGTCATCAAAGCAGGAGGAACCCACATCTTTGGAAGCAAATTATGGTAGCATGATAAAAGAGGGATAATATTTTATATGAAAATTGAATTCTTTTTTTTCTTTTTCTGGTTTTTTTTTTGTTGTTGTTGTTGTTTTTTTTTTTTTTTTGAGATGGAGTCTCGCTCTGTCACCCGGGCTGGAGTGCAGTGGTGCAATCTCCACTCACTGCAACCTCCACCTCCCAGGTTCAAGCAATTCTCGTGCCTCAGCCTCCCTACTAGCTGGGACTACAGGTGCCTCCCATGGTACTTGGCTAATTTATTTGTATTTTTAGTAGAGATGGGGTTTCATCATGTTGCCCAGGCTGGTCTCAAATTCCTGGCTTCAAGTGATCCACCCACCTTGGCCTCCCAAAGTTCTGGGATTACAGGCATGAGCTACCGCACCAGCCCTGGAGCTTGAATTCTATTCAGCTGATATGGAGCAATTTTATTTTATTTTATTTTATTTATCTTTCTTTTTTTTTTTTTTTTTGAGACGGAGTCTCGCTCTGTTGCCCAGGCTGGAGCATGGTGACGTGATCTCGGCTCACTGAAACCTCTGCCTCCCAAGTTCAAGCAATTCTTCTCCCTCAGCCTTCCGAGTAGCTGGGATTACAGGCATGAGCCACCATGTCCGGCTAATTTTTTTTTGTATTTTTAGTAGAGATGGGGTTTCACCATGTTAGTCAGGCTGGTCTCGAACTCCTGATGTCAAATGATCCACCCGCCTTGGCCTCCCAAAGTGCTGGTATTACAGGCATAAGTCACCATGCGTGGCCAAATGGAGCAGTTTTAAAATGTGGGGAAAGAAATGAGGCCAAATTGGAAACAAAGCTCCTAAGTCATATAGGAGGACTGTTTTGTTGTCAGGACTTTGCAATTTCTCTACAAAGTCCCTTGGCTCCTCGCACATTCTTCCAAACTTCTTGCTTTAGTTGGAATGAAAAGGTGTCCTTGGAATGAGTTTCCTGAAACTCTGCTCACTGTGTTATGTAAACAAACCAGTTTTATAAGAAAGTGCCATGGGGGCCTTTTCCAGAGGGCCTTATTTGTAGGTCAGAGGTCAAGCAAGGAAGACAATTAACAGTATTTTGCAACATTTCTTCACTGTTTTTGTTAGCATCATTTTAAAAAGCTGAGTACTTGCAGGTTAAAGATATGTTTCACTTCAAGGAAACAAGAGACAAAAGTTTATTCTTTAGAAAAAAATTTTTTAAAACCCTCAGAGCCTAACTGTTTTAAGTCAAGGAGGCAATCTGAAAAAGTAAGTTCCCTTGTTGTACTTGAGTGTTCAGTTTGCACATACGGGTTTACGTACACACACTCTCTCACACAATTTGATTTATACCCAGCTTTTTGTTTGTTTGTTTTTCTTCTGGTTCAAAGGTATTGTGTAAAAGGAAGCTATAGCCATTGATTTGCCTGTGGGACATTAGTAGGGGAAATGGGCTCATCTGCCTGGAAAGGTGAGCGGGGATTTCAGGATGTAGAACGGACTGGGACCTGATTCCTATCATATACATTTGCCCGTGAAATGACCCATTCAGCTGTAATGAGGTAGAGTTATTGCCGGTGGCCAGATTGTTGGGAGATCTCCCTGGAGCCGCTCAGGGACCCGCGGGTGAGGTGAGTTGGGTGGTTTCCCCACACAGCTTCTGGGTGAAACTGGGGTCTTTTGTTTTCCTCTGGGAAGTTGGCTCAAGCCTTCAGAACCCTGCATGTGGCCAGTTCCCCTGCCAAGTGACTCGTCCTTGGGAAGGAATGGGCTGTAAACACAGGGACAGCCCAGGTAGGACACATGGTTTGTAATTTTTAACTAACACTGTGCTTCTCCCAATATGCCCAGCCTTTCTTCAGAATCATTCTTTCCTTTTGGCTTCTTTCTACTAGGAGTGACTTTCTTTTTCTCTCTTTAAAGTATTTTCAAAATCCTGTGTTCTTTATCCTGATTTTCCAAGTTTTACACTGTTCCCCATTATTTCAGGGAAGAACACCCTCAAAGTGCATTTTTCCTCTGCTCTCAAACCACCACCACAGAAGACTTCTGTGATCAAACATGTGGGGGGTTTCCCCACATCCCAAGCAACAGATACCAGCTCGGCGGCCTCCAATTCAGTTCCGACACTATCTACCCAGAGATAATGTCAGATTCCACAGGTTGAGGGCTCAGTCCCACAAGACCTGTTCCCCCACTCCCCCAGTCTCAAGTCCAAGCCTCCAGCACTTCTGAGTGGCTTCAAGTTGGGGTTCCCACAACCCCCTCTTCAGGTTTAATTAATTTGCTAGAGTGGCTCACAGAACTCAAGGAAACACTTACTTATGTTTATCACTTTCATAAGAAGAATATTTTATTTTATTTTATTTTTTTAAGAGATGGGGGTCTCACTATGTTGCCCAGGCTGGTCTCAAACTCCTGGCCTCAAGCGATCCCCTCCATCTCAGCCTCCCACAGTGCTGGGATTAAAAGCATGAGCCACTGTACCTGGCCCAAGAAGGATATTTTAAAAAGTACAAATAAACAGCCAGACAAAGAGATACATCAGGGGAGGTCTGGAAGGGCGCCAGGCACAGGAGCTTCTGTCCTCATGAATTTGGGGCGTGCCACCCGCCTGCTTGGATGAGTTCTGCTATGCCTTCCTGTCAGCCTCCATGTGTGCAGCTCTCTGGAAGCTCCCCAGACCCTGTCCTTTGGGCCTTTTATGGAGACTTCTTTTGTTGTCTGTGATGGAAGCATGGACAACTGTGAGGAAATGAGATTGGGCAAAAAGAGTATGATCTAAACCCAGCAAGACCTGTCTGTTCAGATTCTTCTTAGCCTCTTTGTGCAGGATTTCTTCCTCCAGAATATAGGGCAGGACCCTCTTTAGAATGAGAGTCGTAGGACCCATAATCAGGTTAGAGTTCTGCCTTGGGCAGGTGAAAGGAGGATAAGAGAAGGTCAGAGAGAGATATTTTGTTCCCTGAGCCTTGAAGTGCCCCCAACATTACAACAAAAGACTGTAACAATGGCTATGAGAGTTAGGAGCTAGCAACCGTGGACAAAAAACCATATATATTAATATAATCATAATATCCCATCCATCCTACCCACAAGTTCCAGATCAGAATGTTCCACCTGCCTTGTGCCCTCGATTTCTACTGGAATCACATTTCCTCTTAGCAAGAATGCAAGCAGGTTGGGGATCTTCTGGACTGAGCCCTCCAAAGAACATGAGCAGTCAGGTCACCCACTGATACCCGACTAGACAAGCATTGTTTTTGATGCAGACAAATAATAAAGACAACAAAAGCAGCACATCTTAGGGAGTTAAGCAACAGAAACAGGTGGCTGCAAATTCCTTTCTTAACTCTACCATCAACTCCCTGTGTGACCTTGAGTTTCTCAGACTTATCATGAATATAGAGAACCTCAGATAATTTCCTAGGGCTATTTTGAACAATACATAATAATTAATTGGTTAAATAATGCAGTGATTACAAATCATTTTCTGTATGCAGAGTTTTCGCTAAGTAATTCTGCATGACTTACTAAATGACTGAACTGAAAGCAATGAAAGCAATGGAGTGAAGTTCACATTTTTTTTTTCTATATAATGAAAGCTAACAATTATTAAAAGGTTTATTATATACCAGGTGCTTAGCTTAGATGATCTCGTTTAATTTTTCCCAACAACCCTAAGTTGTCAATACTTTTGTTTTTCCCATTTTAGAGATGAGGAAACTGAGGCACAAATAAGTTAAATAACTTCCAAAAGTCTTGCAGTCAAAAGGAGCCAGAACGAGGATGTGGACTCTCATAGTTCATTTTTAGAGCTGATGCTTTTACTCATTCTGCCATAATGCTCACATATGTCTGTAAGTCTCTCAAACCATTGCAGGAAAGTTTTGACAATTCTTTCTTTAAAACATTCAGTCCCATGGATGAAATAATGAATAACTAACACTTATTGAACAATTACTATGTACAACTGCACATATTAAACCATTTAATTTTGACATTAACCCTATGAAGTTGGCACCGATATTACTGCCAATTTAAAGATGAGGCACAGAGATATTAAGAAACTTGTGCAAGGTCCCACAGCTAGCAAGTGGCAGAGGTCACAGCTTTGAACCCTGGGTGGTCTAGGTTTCGAGTTCATGTTCTTTCTCAAGAAATATGCCCAATAAATGACTGAAAGTGTAGGGAAGCATGTAGAGTGCTGTTATGGACTCAAGGAGTAGACTTGGCCACCAAACTAACTGTGTGACCTTAGGCTTGAGTTTCTTCATCTGAAAAATAGATGTTCTCCCTAACCCTGCCAGCTTTATAATTCCGTAACTTAACATGTATGCATTTATTTATCTTTTCTTTTTTCTTTTTTTTCTTTTTTATTATTTTTTTTAGACAGGGTCTCACTTTAATTGCCCAAGCTGGATTACAGTGGCACAATTTTGGCTCACTGCAACCTCTGCCTCCCAGGGTCAAGCGATCCTCCCGCCTCAGCCTCCCGAGTAGCTGGAATTAGGTGTGTGCATTACCACATCCAGTTAATTCTTCTATTTTTTGTAGAGATGGGGTTTTGCCGTTTTGCCCAGGCTGGTCCTGAATTCCTGAACTCAAGCAATCCACCTTCCTTGGTCTCCCAAAGTGTTGGGATTACAGGCATGAGCCATCACACCCAGCCGCGTCTGCATTTAGTAATAAGAGTCTGGAGACAACCATTGCAGTTTCAGAAACAAATTGGGTAGAAAAGATCAGTTTTAGGAATTTGAAAAGAGGCAGGAAGGATACACAGGTTTAGAGTTTCATTCAGGAGCCCTGGGATGCTGGAATCCAGAAGTGCTAAGGAGACTTCAAGGAGATGAAGCCACTTGGCAGGAGAACAACATTTTGATTCCAGCAGGAGAGCCAGCTGGTGTGGCTTATGGAGATCTGAGCAGAGGGGCCCCACAGGATTCACCTAGAACAGAGGTGCCAATGGAGAGGAAAGGGGAAAAAAATTACAGTTTAGTAGACAACACTGGCATTGTGTTTTGTGAACTGGGATGTGATATTGGGGAAAGAGTAGTCACAAATCCATTATTCTTAAAATTCAGGGTTTTATTTATTTATTTTTTATTTTATTTTATTTTATTTTTGAGACAAAGTCTTGCTCTGTTGCCCAGGCTGGCATGTAGTGATGCTAACCCTAATCCCACTCCAGGTTCAAGCAATTCTCCTGCCTCAGCCTCCCGAGTAGCTGGGATTACAGGTGCACACCACCACGCCTGGCTAATTTTTGTATTTTTAGTAGAGACAGGTTTCGCCATGTTGGCCAGACTGGTCTCTAACTCCTGACCTCAGGTGATCCACCCGCCTTGGCCTCTCAAAGTTCTGGGATTACAGGCATGAGCCACTACTCCTGGCCTAAAATTCAAATTTTATGGTCAAGGCAGCATATAAAGAGCGCCCCTAAGGGCTTTGCGGTGGGAGAGACATGGTTCGTATCCCTCCTCCACCACTTTTTAGCTTGGGATACTGAGAAAGTGCCTTAATATTCTCCTCGGTAAAATAAGGATCATACAGATACCAAAGAGGGACTCAGTAAATGCTATTTTCCATCCCAACAGGCCAGGATGGTTTCTACCCAACCCCACCATAAACCTAAGAAAATCAAAACCCAACTAACTCCTAGCAGTGAGGAAAATCTTTGATCTTGAAGAGGACTGAAGATGTTATGTTTACTCCTGTTGTTTTTTTCAAGTTGCTGTAGATTTCTCAGAGAGCTTAGCCCTGATCTTAGAGAGGCAGGGATGGGAATACAATGATAGGCAGCAAAACAAGCAACCCAAAATTAAAAGAGATGAACTTACTCCCAAAGGTAAGTACAGGAGGGTTCTACCAACAGCGTCGGAACAGGGGTTTCCCTTCCTCAGTCCTGTTTCCTCACCGCCACCCCAGGTAGAGTCAGCTAGGCAGATCCTGGCCAATGGCTGACCCACTTCAAGGGGCTATTCAGAGAATGATATTTGCTTATGCAACTTCTCAGGGTCCCCCAAATGGAAGAAACATCAGGCTTAACATCACTCCAGGGCAAAAGTGGGGAGATGAGGTGTCATGTACATAGATGCATGAGAGCAGGAGGGAGACAGTGGGAAAATTCGACCTACATTTGCTTCCTATCGTTACTACAACAAATTACCACAGACAGTGGCTTGAGACAACACAAATTTATTATCTCATGGCTCTTGAGGTCAGAAAGCTAAAATGGGTTAGCAGGGCACCACTCCTTCTAAAGGCTCTAGTGGGTAACTCGTTTCTTTGCCTTTTCCAGCTATTAGAGGCTGCCTGTGTTCCCTGACTATGGTTCTTCAACCATTCCTACCTCTACTTCTTCTTCACATCTCTGACTCTGACTCTGACTCTTCTGTTTCCCTCTTGCAAGAAGCCTTGTGATTCCTTTGGGCCCACCTGGGTAATCCAAGATGTCTCCCTATCTCAAGATCCTGAATGAAATCACATCTGCGAACTTCCTTTTGCCATGTGAAGTTAACATGTTCACAGGTTCTGGGGATTAGGACACAGACATCTTCAGGGTACCATTATTCAGGCTACCACACTACCTACATTTTGGTATCCAAAAATTTGGTTCATCTCCCTATTAACTTTATGACCTCAAACAAGTCACTTCTCTCTAACCTTGCCATCTATATCAGTAGCAGTATTTTACTTGATTTCTTTACTTTGAGGGTTTATGGGGTAATCCATATAAAATGTCTACCACTGAGCCTTGCATGGTGTGAGTTCTACTTCCCCTTTCCCTTCTCTACCACATGAGTAGACATTGTGGAGATGATGGTTGGAAAAGAGCACTGGGACTCTTGCCAGCTGTCACAGGCTGAATTCCTGAGAAAATTGACTTTGCAATGGAGATATGCATGCAGAAACTTTATTAAGACCTGGTCTTAAGATGGACACCTGTACAGGGATATGAAAGAAGCAGGTCTGGGCAGAAGGAGAAGTTGGGCTGCCATGAAAATGCAACAAAGGCCCATGGGGAACCCAGAGTAGACTCAAGTTAGGACAAGGGGCCAGGCCTTTTATATCCCTCCATGAACTAGTCATTATATGTGAGTTGCCCAGAGAGGGCCATGACATTGGCCAAGGTGGCTCTCTCCTATGGAGACAATCCTGGGTGGGGGGTCTCATCCGTGACTCACACTTCCAGCAGCTGGGGGAATGCATGCCCCAGTCATGCAGCAAAGACCTGGAGAGTGTCCCATGGCATCCACTACAGCAGCTAACCCTCTTGGCTCATTAAGTGCAGATCAGAGAGAAAACAGAAGGTAATAGCCTAGCAAGGCTATATACCTCAGAGGCTCAGCGGTTTCGATCCCAAGCAGGTAAACCTGAATTCAAATCCCTTCTTCCCATTGTATGAGTTGGGGCATGCCCTTTAACATCTTTGTGTCTCAGCTTCCTCATCTCTAAATTAGAGGATTTATCTCTTAGAATTATTGTGAGGATTAAAAGGATAGTCAGTATCTCTGCACCCATGAACAGGGGGTCCCATACATGTTAGATTTTGTGGTTAATAATATTCTCAGAACCCCTTGCCTACTCATCCTTTTTGGCTCAAATCTAGATGTTTAAATATGGACTGGAAAGAAAAAAGAAGACTCCTACGAGAACACTCATCATGATTTAAGACATGTATCAGTAAAGACAGGGATTGGGGGTTGGAAGGTGGGAGAGGGGGTGTTAAGAGCACACAACCTGGAGCGAAGCTGCCTAGGTGAGATTCCCAGATGTGCCACTAACTAGCTGGATGACCTCGCAGGTCATTGTGAGAACTAAATGAGAGAAAGCAAGTAAATCTAGTAAGACACTGCCCGACACATACTAGGTGTCATATGTGTTGTAATAGTATTCTTAAACTACAATATAATCCACAAAGGCAACATTGAGGGAAGATTCCAACCTCAAAGATTCTCCAAGAAGTTTAAAACACTCCAGATACACAAAGTGGTTTCCTAAAGTTGGCTACAGCCTGTCTGTTTCATCTGTTACCGGGTTAATCCTTTGCTACACCAATTCTTTGGATTATGTATTTAGTCATTTACAATTACAACAGAACGGTCAAAGAGGATGATGTTTTCCACAGTTTCAGGGGGTATTGAGTGGAGAAAAGAGGTTCAGGAAAAATGATTCCAGGGATCAGCTAAAGGAATTTGTATTCCTTGAGAATCCTGCCAGCCCCCACCCCCATAAAGGTAAAATAAAAGTGTGGTAGGGTAGGTTCAAGTCTCCATGCATTATATATCTTTTCATAATTGTTTTTTTCTACATGAAAAATTAAAACTTTTAGGCTGGGCGCAGTGGTTCACGCCTGTAATCCCAGCACTCTGAGAGGCCAAGACAGGTGGGTCACCTGAGGTCAGGAGTTTGAAACCAGCTTGGCCAACATGGTAAAACTCCGTCTGTACTAAAAATACAAAAAATTAGCTGGGTATGGTGGTGCGTGCCTGTAGTCCCAGCTACTTGGGAGGCTGAGGTGGGAGAATTGCTTGAACCCAGGAGGTGGAGGTTGAAGTGAGCTGAGATTGTGCCACTGCACCCCAGCCTGGGTGACAGAGTGAGGCTCCACCTCAAATAATAAAAAAAGAAAATTAAAACTTGAGGAACTGAATTCAAACACCCTTACAAACCTGCCATTTGCCCCAGTATTCGCTGTCTCCAATCTTTTTTCTCAATCCATCCCTGCCTGGCATACCCATGCTGGGTAGGGCTGCAGAAGATATGAATTATCAGAATAGAGCTGGACCTATACTACTGGAATTGACAGACATGGAGAACGGATTTAAGAGAACACTCTCCTCACAGATGGCCCAGGCTCCAAGCTGAGAGCACTTGCCCTAGCCACTCTCCTCATCTTGCCCTTCGTTCTGCAATAAGTTGAAAAAAAAAAATCAGATGTTCACTCTGATTTTCCTTTTCAAATGCTCTTGATTTTCAAGCCCAGCTTCTTTGGGATACTGCTTCACTAGGCCCAGGCTGGCTTTGTGGACGTCCTACTCCACAGAGTGAAAAAACAAGTCACAGGAATCCCAAGTCACATAGCAAGTCAGTTTTTTTTTGGTCTCATTTAAACTTTGTTCAAGATTAACTTCTCATTCGTTTTATTTGGTTAAGGGTTGCTATGAAGTTTCTTCTGCAACTATGGTGTCTTTTTTTTTTTTTTGAGCAAGTAGGTAGTAAAACGCATGCACTTAAGTATTTTCTTAAGAGGGGCAACTATGCTGTTTCTATCTTTTATAATCTGAGTAACTCCTTGTGACACAGAGTTTGGACATTAAGGGAGATATTTAGCAGACAGGATCATACCCCTGACTTTCATCTGTATGGACTTAAACTCGGTGAAAGTCAGTTCACAGAGATGTTTTTATTAGGCTGGAGTGGACTGTTCATTTCCTGCACTGACTTTTCATATCAGAAGACATTGTTGACTTTAAATCTCGTGACTTTTATTTCCTAGAAAAAGTCAAGAACAGCCTAACAGAGAGTCATGGGACTTGAGGAAAAAGTTCCTAAACAAACTACATCTGACATCTGTGCCCTTCTCACTATCTGCAATGTCACCATCCTAGGGCAGTCAGCCTTACCTCTTCCTGGGGTCACTACTTATGATGGCCTCCTCATTGATCTCCCTGTGTCAATGATTGCCTGATTCCTGTGTGCCTTCTGCACACACAACAGCCAGGAGGATTTTTCAAAAAGTGTGAATTAGATCAAGTCATTCCCCAAGTAAAACTCTCTAGGAACTTCCCTTGTGCTTAGGGTAAACCTGAAGTTCTTACTGTGGACACGTGGCCATGTGTGGTCTGGCTCCTGCTTGTCTCTCCAGGCTCAGCCCACTATCTTCTAGCCCCACTGGATTTCAAGTCCTTGAGTAGCTCTTTCAGGCCTCAGGACCTTCACACATGCTGCTCTACTTGGAAACTTTTTCTCCACCCCATCCCTTTTTTCCAAGTGACTTTCTCCTTATTCTTGAGACTTCAGCTTAAATAACATTTTCGCAGGGAGAACTTGCCTGACTATGCTATTTCAACTAGACTTTTCATTCTTGTCATTAGTCTATTTTAGACTTTTTCAGAGCATTTATTATGATTGTCATCCTTTTTACTTTTTCTTTTTTTTCTGATTTATTTTCTGATTCCTGTGGTTGAATGTAGAGAGCCAAGATCATGATTTTGTCTTTTGCATTTGTACCCTTTTTGTCTAGGAAGTCACTTGGCACAAAGTTAGGGACTCACCAAATAATTGTTGAATAAAGAAACACTTTATTCTGATAGAGAAAACGGCTGCATTTTCCAAGAAGTAGTCTTCTTTTTATTTATTTATTTATTTTTTATTCTTGGTTTTGTTGTTGTTGTTTTTAGAGAGAAGATCTTGCTCTGTTGCCCAGGCTGGAGTGCAATGGTGCAATCATAGCTCATTGCAGCCTCAAGCTCCTGGGCTCAAGCAATCCTCCTACCTCAGCCTCCCAAGAAGCTAGGACTACAGGTGCGTGCCACCATGGCCACCTATTTTTAAAAATTATTTTGTACAGACAGGGTCTTGCTATGTTACCATAGCTGGTCTTGAACTTCTCCTCTCAAGCAATCCTCCTGCCTTGACCTCCCTAAGTGATGGGATTACAGGTATGAACCATCACGCCTTGCCTGCTTTTAAAGCTTTAATTTTATTAAACTCTATATGACATTCTGAAGTGTCAAAATCGTCTAGTTATAACTTTCTTTGAGATTTTTCCCATCCAACTCCTTATGTTTTGTGGTCTTGTCTATTGTGAATTCTATGAATATGAATGTAAGCTTCATTTTGTCTGCCGTATCTCCAGTATCTATAACAGCGCTTGGCATATAGTAGGTATTATATATGTACTGATGCTACAGAAAAGCTATCCAGGATGAAATTTCTAAATTGATTTAGCACTAGGACCACAAACTCACAGGGCAGTGATTCTTAGAGAATTTGCAAACTGGTAGCCTAACGGCTAGCAGTGTCCCAGAAAATTGTATTATTTGACCTGGGTAATATTTTAACTTGTATTCAATCAGTTGCCAATGTATTAGAATTGGGAGACTTCATATAAAAATCCTGATGTGACTTTTCTTAAAAAGCCAGAAGATCTGGTCATATGGGGCCCTCTGTGCCATGTGCCACAGTGGAGTCAAGCTGCCCCTTTTGGAGGTGCATCTCCTCTTCATTTGCATTTTCTATCCATTTGTGTTGATGAAAGAATCATACCCTGTTACGATCATCCTGAAAATAATAGTGGGGGATTTTAAAACTAGGTAAATATAGAATTCCATCAGAAAATTCATCAGAAATGAAGAACTAACTCGGGGAATATTTGTGCAAGACTGAGATGGTGTCAGGCCTGATTAGCTCTTCAGAGATTTGTTCGAAGCGCTCTGCAAGTGGTGCAGTAGGTAGTGGCTGGAATAGAAATTATTTACCCTTGAGATCTTCTATCTTGTTAAATTCTGGGCATGGAGTAAGAAGTTAAACCAATTTCTTCCTCTCAGGAAAAAACTAACTTGGCTCATAATTATTCAAGGACACCACACCCCCAACTTCCAAAGAAAGAAGGAAACAATATAAAGGCAATATTCAAATCTACTCAAGGTCACATGCCTTGAAAGTTGTCAAACAACTAGTGCCTTGACGAGTCAAAGTGCACATTCCATCAACTGAGGATGAGTTAGCAGGAGCACAGAATCACCTTCATTACCATCACCATCATCATCATCATTATCATTTTGGAAATCTGAGTTTTAATATGGACCTTTGGAAACAAGTTGCTATAAAAGGGGTGAAGTTTCGTTTGATCAGAAAATATTTTGGCCATGTGGGCAATAGGGTCAAAATAAGAAATGATCTATGAGAACTGGCGATGAGTTATTGGCTTAAGTAAATTTAGGCTGACTTCAAAATGATAATTAAGTTTATTATAATTTTGCTTTTAGAATTTTATTTTTTGCTTCCATTTACTTGTTTTGGTCATCGTGGGAAAAAAAATAGGCCTGATGAGGGTAAAAACATCCAGTAATGCTGAATTTGATTTGGCCTAGCAATTAGATACATTCTTATAAGTGCTACTAATTGTCCCTTAAAATAAACTGGAATGTCACAGTCTAAAATTACTCATCTATTTTGAAATATAATTCATAGCTTCCACTGAAATGTTTACAGATTATAGTAAAAAATAAGAACTATCAAAATTATAAAATGTTTAAGTATAACTTTGAGGAATTTATCATTCATGATTTAATTAAGCAGTTTTTTGCAGCTGTTCAGATTCATTCCTGGGTAAAAATATCTTGCTCCAGCCGTACTACTGAAAACCAGAATTTTTTCCACAATAAGATTTGCTCTTTTTTTTTCTTTAAAAATGTAAGAAAACAAGAATTTAGGAAATTAGAAAATAATTCTTTTTAAATGTGGAAAAAATTAGCTGGAATAGTAGCACACTGTACCACGTTAACGGACCACTACCTTGGATTGGGATTAATCTGCAATTTCTGGTCCACCTGGGCCCTTAGAGTAGCGCAGCTGAGCTTCAGAATCACTGATGGAGTTAATTAAAAGCATGTGTGTCCCTGGAGCCTCTGATTCCTTCATTCTAGGTTGAAACCTGAAAATCTGTATTTTTGTCAGGTGTATCTGAGGATCACCCATATTAGGCAAGTACTAGGCTAGTTTCAGAGGATTTAGAGACACTAGAGGGACCTGAAATGGATTTGTCAACTTGTTCTTCAAACTCGAGTGAGCCTGGAACCCATGATCTGAACCAGACAAGAGCCCCTCAGTCTGATTTGGTCCTTACATTCCAATAGTCTCGGATTCAAATGCTTAATCTGAGTTGAATGATTTCAGGGGATTGGCAATCAGAAGACTTGGTTCTAGGCATCTTTTTGCTTATAACTGGTGGTATGAAATCAATCTTTTCTTTGGCATTACCATCTTGTAACTGTTACAGGTTTGTTGGCCAACGTGCAGTGATTCAACACACTAAGACACCAGGGTTTGCAGCAGAGAAAGACTTTCATCGTCGTAGGGCAGCAAAATGAGGAGATGGGAGGAAACCTCAAATCCACCTCCCTGAGAGGCTGGGGTATGAAGGTTTTAAGGGGTCTGGGTGTGTAATGGGCTAAAGTGTAAGGATTGCTGATTGGTCACAAAGTAAGAGGTGAAACTGTTGGAGAGAGAGATATAGAATCTGCATTCTTATGCTGAGTCAGTTCCTTGGCAGGGTCTTCAGATGGGTTGGTGTTTGCTGGAATTCATAGTCTGAAAAGCAATTTTGGGGAAAAAGGTCCAGTCTAAGATTCCATCTATAGGAACAATGAAGGACCAAGTGCTCAGCGAGCTACCTGACTCTTGATTAGTAGGCAGCTGCAAGGAAGTGGGTCAAAGTGCATCAGCACAGCCTGATCAATGCCTAACTAAATCTGCCTAAAGCCTGGATTGTAATTCTCATTAACCATGCGAGGGTAGTTTCAATCTGTAAAATGAAGAAGGTGGGATAAATGGTCCCTATGAAAAGGATTACAGAGCAGGGTCCCGAGGGCATATCCAACCTGCAGACTAATTCTACTTGGGCCTACATGGTCTTTGAAAATGAATTTCAGTTATGTTCCAAATAGGGATATCTCACCCTCTAAAAATCTGGATTTTCAGATTCTCTTGGAAAATTTAAAATTCTGGACAACACTGGGCCTCCTGTTCTTATCTTGTAACTATGCTGGGTAGAGTAGTGTTTGTTCCCTTGAAATAGGCCATGAGTTCTTATATTCCAACAGTAGCTTCCGCTCTTTCCCAGCAGCCTGCTCATCCATTTATGTTTCCTGCTCAGCGCCTGGAGCTGCTGGAACTATTGACTTGCCCCTAGGTCAATTTCAGGGTTAAGGTTTCTGGATTCTCCAGCTTACATCTAAGAGCTGGGTCCTTTAACCAGGCCTGGCCTGATTGGCACCCTCCTTAATTTTTGAGTCTGAAAAGCAATTTTTGCTGTTTCTTTTTCAGGGTACAGTGAGTCTTTAAAGAAGAGGTGGCCCTGTGCAGTGGTTCACACCTGTAATCCCAGCACTCTGGGAGGCCGGGGCGGGCGGATCATGAGGTCAAGAGATTGAGATCATCCTGCCCAACATGGTGAAATCCTGTCTCTACTAAAAATATAAAAATTAGCTGGGTGTGGTGGCACGCACCTGTAGTCCCAGCTACTCAGGAGACTGAGGCAGGAGAATTGCTTGAACCCTGGAGGTGGAGGTGGCAGAGAGCCGAGATTGTGCCACGGCACTCCAACCTGGAGACAGAATGAGACTCCGTCTCAAAAAAAAAAAAAAAAAAAAAGTGGGGTGGGGGGGCAAGAGAGTAGAAGACTGAAGGAATGTGGTTGCTGCTTTTTCAGAAATGATCCAAAGAAACTAGAAAATTTCTACGTTTACAAATTCCTAAGTACAATATACCCAAGTGGGTCTTATTTGGGCCAAATGTTTGTACCATGGGTTATATGAAGTTCTAGCAAGAGCAAAGAGATTAGTTAATTGCCAGACTTTTGCAAGTTATAATGAAAATTGTATGTCACTGAGTCTAAAATCTTTGTACCAACATAATAATTGCTGGATGACTAGAATTACTGAAAGGAAGTGGCTTTTCTAGGGAAACAAAAAGTGGGAAATTTTTTTAGCTTTTTCAGAAGCATCTTAAGCCTAAAGGTGGGGCAGTTAGGGTTGAGGGATATGTGTTTGAGATGCTATTGAACTGATATAGACCTGCTTGTGAATTAATCAGATCTCAGAGGTATCAAAGGGACTGACTTACCAGGACGTGCCCTTCACACCACTTACACTTAAACTCAAAATATGCCAAATGCAGAGTGGGTAGAGCAGATATTCTTAGCTTCCCCAAGGGAAAGTAGTGTCAAAAGTACACTTCCTGTCATCTCTTACCTCAAATCAAGCATCCCTGGTCCCCAGTAATGGGCATGATTCTACATTACAAAAGATGGATACAATTTGAGCCCAGAGCTAGTGTATGTTACAGATACCTACGCATGTGACAATTTTTTTTTTTTTTTTTGAGACAGAGTCTCACTCTGTCGCCCAGGCTGAAGTGCAGTGATGGCATCTCGGCTCACTGCAAGCTCCACCTCCTGGGTTCACGCCATTCTCCTGCCTCAGCCTCCCAAGTAACTGGGACTACAGGCACCCGTCACCACGCCTGGCTAATTTTTTGTATTTTTTTTAGTAGACATGGGTTTCACTGTGTTGGCCAGGATGGTCTGGATCTCCTGACCTCGTGATTCGCCCGCCTTGGCCTCCCAAAGTGCTGGGATTACAGGCGTGAGCCACCGCGCCTGGCCAACAGTTGAATGTTTTAAAGGAGCCCATTTTTGAGAAATAAATAATGTGTTATGTAAATAAGAGAAGGATATCATTTAGATTGGGCCTGGAAGGATGAGTTGGGTGGTGAAATGACAAGGAGCATTTAGGCAAAGGATCTGTCAATAGCAACATGTGTTTGGGGGACCCCGAGTGATCTGCTGTGATTGGAGTTGAAGCTTCTTGGATGATGAGAGAAATAAAAAGGAATGAGAATTGGCAAGAAACAAGGCTAGAAAGCTAATTTATAGCCAAATTGAGTACAGTCTTGAATGCCATACTACAGCATTGGAATAGTATTTTTAGGTAATTGTGGGTGTCATTGAATGTTTTTGAGATGGGCATCAGAAATACATTGTTTTTGTTTTTGAGGTGGGGTTTCAGTCTGTTGCCCAGGCTAGAGTGCAGTGTTGTGATCATGGCTAACTGCAGTCTTAACCTTCCAGGCTGAAGTGTTGCTCCCACCTTAGCTTTCTGAGTAGCTGGGACCACAGGTGTGTGCCACCACACCTGGCTAATTTTTAAATTTTTTCCGTAGAGACAAGGCCTCGCTATGTTCCCCAGGCTGCTCTTGAATTCCTGGGTTCAAGCAATCTTCTCACCTTGTCCCCACAAACTGCTGGGATTGCAGGTGTGAGTCACCATGCCCAGCCTGAAATATCATATTTTTATTTGAGAAAAATAACTCTCCCTGCAGTGTGCAGCATGGATTGGAGAGGCAGGTATGATGGAAGATGGGTGGGGCGAGGAAGAAGCAGTGTGCAGCATGGATAGGAGAGGCAGGTATGATGGAAGATGGGTGGGGCGAGGAAGAAGCAGTGTGCAGCATGGATTGGAGAGGCAGGTATGATGGAAGATGGGTGGGGCGAGGAAGAAGCAACGTTCTATTGAGGTTTCTGACTTGGGTTTGTCATTATCTTCTGCATTAAATCTAAAAAAAAAAAAAAAAAAAACCATTCATATTTCGTTCATTAACATTTGCTAACTGTTAATTTAAGGTTAGATTTGAATAACAGTCCTTCCAGTAAATTGAATTATTCTGTTAAAATAAAAATATATATTATTTTATTCTAATATACTCTTTCATTAAAAGCATACATAAAAAAATAAGCACAGCTTAATTATTCAGGGATTCCTCTCACCCCCTTTATGAATTTCCCCTTTATGTCTGTCACTGTAGTCTAAGCAATTTTTTGGTACTTTATGAGCAATACAACGAAGTTTGGCCACTGAATCAGTAATGGGAATTCGAGGTTTGGGCTGGGGAGCTGAATGATTCTGGATATCCCTTCTCTCATTTGCTGCCAAAGCTGCAAGTGTTGTAAGACATATAGAATGGAAACTATTAAGTCATATGTGGTTATAAACCAATAAGCAAGAAATCTTATTATGACAAGAAGTAACAATGAAAAAGATGCATAACCCATTGAGAAGGGGATGAAACATACATATTACTATTTCCAGCATGTTTTACATTGGTCCATTATATATGGGACCTGTTTCAGCCTCATAGAAAATGGATGATTTTCAGCAAAATCTACCAATGGCAGGCCTTTGGGGACACTGGAGGGAAAGGGAGCCCTTGTGTATAAAATGCAATTATAACCATGCGAAATGGCTTATTGTTGGGTCTGGTATTATTGTACTGCTCTGGTAGAGACATACTTAAATGTTCTATTTCTATAAACTGTGGGAAATGATGGCTGATAAAGAACATAAGGCTGTTTCATGAATTTCACATAACTTCAGACACATTCTGCCCACCGATATGCATGGGAAGAAGAACTCCATGGAATGAGAAAAGACTGAATTTGTTATTTTTTACTTTGCTAATACTTTTATTATTTTGGAGAATTACTTATAAACTTTATGCACGCCTTTATTAAGTAGGAGTGTTACTAATTATAGACAATCTCAGAATATTTTGGTTGGAAAGATGGCAAAGAGCAATTAATACACTCATAGAAATTACACTTTGAGCTAAGAGAACAGATGGAGTTGAAGACACCTGCCTCCAAGTTCCTATACTGTGACAGTGATGGACTCTAGGAATTTATGGCAGCAATTCTCTGTCATGTAATCATAAAAGTCACAGTGTAACACAAGATTATTTGCTGCTTTCCTGCCAATACAGGGCGGTCAAGGTTAAGACCTCCAGAGTCAGACAGGATTGCTCTGGAAACTGCTGTGCTGCTTACTAACTGTGTGGTCTGAAGCAACAGACCTACCTAGCCTTTCTGTAACTCACTTTTCTCGTCTGTAAAATGGAAATGACACTATTCTAAGGTTGTTTTGGGTTTTAAATGAGATAGTTCATTGAAAGCAGGATTTATCAACTTCAGCACTATTGTGATGTGGGGCTGGATAATTCTTTGTTGTAGGAGGTTGTCCTGTGCATTGTAAGATGTTTAGCAGCACCCTGGCCGCCATCCACTGAACGCCAATTTCACCTCCCCACTCTCCTCCTCCTCTAGTTGTGACAACTGAAAATGTCTCCAGGCACTGCCAAATGTCCTCTGGTGTGCAAAACCACTCCTCCGCAGTAACCAGTGATTTTAGGAATCTACCTGGCACACAGTAAATACACACAAAAAATTAGCTCTCACAATTATTATTCTTTTGTAGTCCTATTAAGGAGCAGTAATTTTGTACTTACAAAATCTTTGTTTCTTTTCTTGGCCTTCATGAAAATGTGTAGAAAAATGGTAAAATGCAAGGCATAGGGAAAAGATGAGCCACAAACTGTAGAACCAGCTTCTGAACAGTTTTGTTAAATGTAGTGATTATCTTTTTTTCTCATTCTCTAAGGAGAAGAAGGTGACCCCGTACCTAACCCTTGGGTACTTTCTGATGTGTTCCAAATTTTGCCATGCCCTGCAGATGCCTGAGTCAAGGGAATGTTGTCACCATACCAAGCCTGATGTATGAGGAAAAGAGAAAAAGATAACATGGTTAAATCACTTGCATGCTATTAATACAAGTTGCGCTCTGGTGAGCCAAGCCATCCCCGAATGTAATTTCTGTGTATTTCTTCACCTCTCACCTTCTACCATTGCTATTACTTAACCCACTGACCCAGATAGCTGCTTATTAACATTTAATACATGTTGAAGTGTTAGTGGGCTTTGAACAAAACATGAAGAAGTTTCTGATTTGCTTTTAGCTCATTGCCCTTGAACCATTACATGAGTCATTCTTTAAAGTCCTGCTCTGTCATTGCTATAACTGTGGGATGCATATTTTCTTTAAGATAAAAATGAACAATTATGAAAAAGAATTTCCTCCCTCCCCCATGCATGCAAGCTTTCATTCATTTAACAAACGTTGATGAGTTCCTATTATGCTAGACATTCTAGGCTGGAGAGGTCACAATGAACAGACATGGTGTTTATTTTCCAGTTGCTTGTAGTAGGGGAGGTTGGAGGCTGGGAGACAGGAGCACATAAGAGGGGGATTACAACACAGTGTGAGAAGTACAAAGACATTCAAGGTGTGTGTCTGTAAGCACACAGGGGACAAGTGAAACCTGTCCAAGGGCTCCTAACCAGTCTCAGGGGTTAGAAATATTTTCCCCATTTAAAAACAAATGAAAATAGAAGTATCCTCCCTCCCCTCCTAAATAAATAAATAGTCACACTGAGAAAAATACAGGATTCAATCATGTGGGAACCTGAAAGTCTGTGACATCTGAAGTGTGTAACCCTCATATATGCAAAATGCAAGAGCATTTGAGAATAGGAATGTTTAATTTGACATAAATATTTATTAATTCCTAAGTTCATTCCAGAAAATATTTGCCATAGCTAAATTGGGCAAATAGCAACTTATTTTTTTATTTCTTAAAACGTAAAAGTAATACATGAACGTGTTTGAATAAAAGTTCAAACATTACAGAAACAAACAAAGGAAGAAGTGAACTCCTCTACCTAGCCCCCTCCCCCTCATTCCTTAATGTTACCCTCCTAGCCAAAATGAGCAATTAACAATTTGGTTCATGTCTTTTCAGAGATATATAAAGTCACATTATCAGCATCTTGGTATGATTCAACCTCATATTTAATCTAATTCAAATTATCCTACGCATATTATTTTGTGACTTTCTCTTTTCTTTCTTTTTGAGACAGAGTTTTGTTTTAGTCACCCAGGCTGGAGTGCAACAGCGCGATCTCGGCTCACTGCAACCTCTGCCTTCCAGGTTCAAGCGATTCTCCCGCCTGCCTCCCAAGTAGCTGGGATTACAGCTGTGTGCCACCATGCCTGGCTAATTTTTGTATTTTTAGTAGAGAGGGGTTTTCACCATGTTGGTCAGGCCAGTGTCAAACTCCTGACCTCGGGTGATCCGCCCGCCTCAGCCTCCCAAAGTGCTGGAATTACAGGCGTGAGCCACCTCACCTGGCTGACTTTCTCTTTTTCTTTAACAACATATCTTTAAACTTTGTGTGAAAAAATAGAGATTAATCTTATTTCTTTGGCACATAACATCTCTAAAAGCATTATTACAAAATACTCTTGAGAAGATAGATTAGTGCTACAGCAGAGATGCCAATGATGGAAGAGCTGCTGGAAAAATTACGAATAATAAGGGACAATTTGAAAAATAATTCCTGGTCACCTGAGGTCAGCCCAGAGGCCCAGTTCTTTCCAAAAGGCCCAGTGTACATGGTTAAGAAGCTTTTCAGTATGCAAACAAAAGAATGCCCCTGTCCCCTTCTCCCTGCTGGGCTGGCTTTTGCTGGCTGGTGTAATTTACCTTCCAGCCACCCAGCGCTCTCCAACTGCACTGTGCCGGGCTCCAAGCTGTCTGGGAGATCGGCTGGCTGGCTCCAGGACCCAGAAGCCGCAGTCTGAGACTCAGATGAAGTTTTTGTAGTTAACAACAAATGTTAACTTATTTTCTGATGACTGCTGGAGTCTTGGGATATTACCTGATCCTCCTAGATTGTTGTCTAGTATAATTTTTCATAATTTGCTATTTTTCATAATAATGCCCTAAGAGGGCAATTTGAGTAGAAGTAACATTGGATTTATGGTTTAAACATTGCTTTTAAACATCCACTCTCTCCACTGTTTATTAAAACAGATAGACTGGCTAAATCGCATATCCTCACTGAGCCACGATTAGTTTTAATAGCTATAAAACAAGAATAGTAAAAAAATATGTATCTGTCATTTATTGGGTGCCTCCTATATGCCAGGCACTGCTTTTAGCACTTTACATATATTAACTTATGTAATAGTCATCGTAGCCCTAGGAGGTGGTTATGACCCTATTCTCACCCTATTTTACAGATGAAAAAATTGAGGTACAGGGAGGTTAAATAACTTGCCCAAGGTCACACAGCTAGGGAGTGAAAGCAAAAAGGTGCAGTGTTTGAAGAGGAATGAAGAGAGAATTAGGAATGGTTTCAGTAGCTCCACTTGGCCACCAGAGCTAGCCAGGACAAAGAGGGAACTTTCTTTTTTCCTTTAACTTTTTTTTTCTTTTCCTTTCTTTCTTTTTTCTTTTTTTCTTTTTTCTTTTCTTTTTTTTTTTGAGGCAGATTCTCACTCTGTTGCCCAGGCTAGAGGGCAATGGGGTGAGCTCAGCTCACTGCAACCTCTGATTCAAGCCATTTTCCTGCCTCAGCCTCAAGCCATTTTCCTGCCTCAGCCTCCTGAGCAGCTGGGACTACAGGAACATGCCACCATGCCTGGCTAATTTTTGTATCTTTAGTAGAGACAGGGTTTCACCATGTTGGCCAGGCTGGTCTTGAACTCCTGACCTCGGGTGATTCGCCTGCCTTGGCCTCCCAAAGTGCTGGGATTCCAGGCGTGAGCCACCGCACCCTGCCTTTTCCTTTAACTATTGCCCTCATATCAGATAATTAAAATTTTAGAGCTGGATGGAACCTCAGAGATAAGAGATCGTCTGGGGCAAACCTCTCATTTTAAGAGGGACAACAGTAAGTCCAGAACATTGAAGGGACTTGGACAAGGCTCAAACTTGCTGACATGAGTACAGGGCAAAGATTTTGCTGACTATGGTCCTGTCATTCCCTTGGTTTTCTCCATCTGGTTAAATACATCAACAATTTAAAACTACTGTTTATTGTGGAAAAAGTTAAACATCTAGAAAAGTATAACGAACCTCTGCCTCCTGCCTCCCAGGCTTCAGCAACCATTTGGCCAATCCTGCTTCATCTATCTTCCCTGTCACCCCTCATCCCTGCTACACTGGAAAATTTTGAAGTGACTCCCAGGCACCATAGGATTTCATCATAATTACTGAATATATCACCAAACTATAAAGACTCTATTTTTAATGTTAGTACAATGCTACTATCACACCTTAAAAATTATCTTGCTTAAAATCATCAAATATCCTGTCAGTGTTCAAATTACCCCATTTGCCAGACGTATTTATTTTTATAGTTGGTCTGTAGGAAGCAAGTTTTGAACTTGTGTTCAGTACAAGACACCGTAGAGGACACAGATATGGCTAAAAAAACAATCCCTTTGGTTCTAAACAGTAAAGTGTGAAGTTGAAAACCTACTATTAAAATGGAACAATAGTGCACTATAGTCCCATGGTGCAGAGGGAGGCAGCAGTGTGGAGGTTTGCCTGGGTCTATTCTATTCTTCTTTTTTTTTTTTTTTTTTTTTTGAGATGAAGTCCCGCTCTGTCGCCCAGGCTGGAGTGCAGTGGCGTGATCTCTGCTCACTGCAAACTCCACCTCCTGGGTTCAAACAATTCTCCTGCCTCAGCCTCCTGAGTAGCTGGGATTACAGGTGCCCACGACAATACCCAGCTAATTTTTGTATTTTTAGTAGAAATGGAGTTTCACCATGTTGGGCAGGCTGGTCTCGAATTCCTGACCTCAAGTGATCTGCTGGCCTCGGCCTCCCAAAGTGCTGGGATTGTAGGTGTGAGCCACGAAGCCCGGCCTATTTTACTTTATTTTATTTTTGAGATAGAATCTTGCTATGTTGTCCAGGCTGATCTAGAACTCCTGGGCTCAAGTGATTCTCCTGCCTCAGCCTTCTGAGTAGCTGAGACCACAAGCATGGTCCCAGCTGGCTACCTGGGTTCCAAACCTACCTCCACCACTTCCTAACCAGGTGACCTCAAGTAAGTCACTTGACCTTTCAGTGCTTTCCTTTCCTTATCTGTAAAATGGGGCTAATGATAGACCTACCTCAAAGGGTTGTTTGAAGGAGAAATGAGATAATACAAGGAAACACTTCCATCAGCACATGAACCATCAGGATTAATTAATAAACATTAGCTAGTATTATTTCTTGATATGGCTATGGCCCATAAATAAGTCTTAAAGTCACTTGTGTAGTAAAAAGATGGGTATTCTGATCATTATACCATGAATATACAATTATGTATTATTATAATGATAATGAGAATGATGATTATTTTGGCCAGGAATTTTATTTTTAATATGCAAATCAATACTATTGGTGTTTTTCTTTCTTTCCTTTCTCTCTCTCTCTTCCTGGAGAGAGTCTTGCTCTGTCGCCCAGGCTGGAGTGCAGTGGCATGATCTCGGCTCACCGCAACCTCCGCCTCCTGGGTTCAAGCGATTCTCCTGCCTCAGCCTCCCAAGTAGCTGGGACTACAGGCACGTGCCACCGCGCCCGGCTAATTTTTGTATTTTTAGTAGAGACAGGGTTTCACCATATTGGCCAGGCTGGTCTCGAACCCCTAACCTTGTGATCCGCCTGCCTCGGCCTCACGAAGTGCTGGGATAACAGGCGTGAGCCACCATGCCCGGCCCCCTATTGGTGTTTTTCCACTGGCTTAAGCTCTCTCTCTCTCCCTGACACCCCATAATCTTCACAACTTCCCCCCAAGCTGAGGTCAAAAGCATCAGTACTTACAGCCACATTTCCAGGGCATTTCTGTCCTAAAGGGCCTTAGGGATAGAAGAGACCTGATTCCTAACTGAAAAGGGTGGCAGCAGAGAAGTTTCCACAACCCCTATCCTGAGGATAACCATTCATCTTGGAGTGCCTAGTTTATGCCTTTTGTTCTTTTTCACTACTAGAAGTGTCCTAGTATGGATGATAAATTATATGATCATCCTACTTATACGCAACTCAAAATATCAGGTGTGTTTTAAAAAACACAGCTTGTAGAGTCAGCCTTTCCTTATTTATCTCCTTCCTCTTGCCTCGGGGCCGTGCCAAGTAAATATCCCCATCTCGAGAGTCACTTTAACCACTGGAGGCCTGTGGTCAAGCGATGATCAGAGACTCCTTCTGTCGCTGGGAATGGTTTATGCTACAGCACCTGTATAATAAAGGCCATGTTCCTAGCAGGAAGGGCTATCGAATTTTGTCAAAGGCCTTTTCTGCATCTATTGAGATAATCATGTGGTTTGTCTTTGGTTCTGTTTATTTATTGATTTGCATATGTTGAACCAGCCTTGCATCCCAGGGATGAAGCCCACTTGATCATGGTGGATAAGCTTTTTGATGTGCTGCTGGATTCGGTTTGCCAGTATTTTATTGAGGATTTTTGCATCGATGTTCATCAGGGATATTGGTCTAAAATTCTCTTTTTGTGTGTGTGTGTGTCTCTGCCAGGCTTTGGTATCAGGATGATGTTGGCCTCATAAAATGAGTTAGGGAGGATTCCCTCTTTTTCTATTGATTGGAATAGTTTCAGAAGGAATGGTACCAGCTCCTCCTTGTACTTCCGGTAGAATTCGGCTGTGAATCTGTCTGGTCCTGGATTTTTTTGGTTGGTAGGCTATTAATTATTGCCTAAATTTCAGAGCCTGCTATTGGTCTATTCAGGGATTCAACTTCTTCCTGGTTTAGTCTTAGGAGAGTGTAAGTGTCCAGGAATTTATCCATTTCTTCTAGATTTTCTAGTTTATTTGCGTAGAGGTGTTTACAGTATTCTCTGATGGTAGTTTGTATTTCTGTGGGGTTGGTGGTGATATCGCCTTTATCATTTTTTTATTGCATCTATTTGATTCTTCTCTCTTTTCTTCTTTATTAGTCTTGCTAGTGGTCTATCAATTTTGGATCTAGAACTAGAAATATCATATGACCCAGCCATCCCATTACTGAGTATATACCCAAAGGATTATAAATCATGCTGCTATAAAGACACACGCACACGTATGTTTATTGCAGCACTATTCACAATAGCAAAGACTTGGAATCAACCCAAATGTCCATCAGTGACAGACTGGATTAAGAAAATGTGGCACATATACACCACGGAATACTATGCAGTCATAAAAAAGGATGAGTTCGTGTCCTTTGTAGGGACATGGATGCAGCTGGAAACCATCATTCTTAGCAAACTATCACAAGAACAGAAAACCAAACACCACATGTTCTCACTCATAGGTGGAAATTGAACAATGAGATCACTTGGACTTGGGAAGGGGAACATCACACACCGGGGCCTATTATGGGGAGGGGGCAGGGGGAAGGGATGGCATTGGGAGTTATACCTGATGTAAATGATGAGTTGATGGGTGCTGATGAGTTGATGGGTGCAGCACACCAACATGGCACAAGTATACATATGTAACAAACCTACACGTTGTGCACACGTACCCTAAAACTTAAAGTACAATAAAAAAAAATAATAAATGATTTGACATTTAAGAATTGCAAAAGAATTCATATGGGAAGAACCATGGACTAGAAATAGATAATGCTGGATGTGGAACTCTGCAAGACGCTATAAAAAATAGTGTGATAGGATACGTAAAGATTTGCTAATTGGACTGGGAATTTGTGAGAGAGAGGAGTTGATAACTCTGAAGTGATTTGGAAAAGAATATTATGTCAGCATTATAATAAAATGAAAAAAATGGGTCAAAAACGAAATAAATAAAGGCCATGTTCATGTTGCTATTTTTCCATTGTGTTAATAGTTTCTGTCAATCAACAATGAGGGACAGGTGGCTCATGCCTGTAATCCCAGCACTTTGGGAGGCTGAGGTAGGCAGATCATGAAGTCAGGAGTTCGAGACTAGCCTGGCCAACATGATGAAAGCCCATCTCTACTAAAAATACAGAAATTAGCTGGGTATTGTGGTGGGCGCCTGTAGTCCCAGCTACTCGGGTGGCTGAGGCAGGAGAATTGCCTGAACCTCGGAGGCGGAGGTTGCAGTGAGCCTAGATCACACCACTGCACTCTAGCCTGGGCGACGGAGCAAGACTCCGTTTAAAAAAAAAAAAAAAAAAAAAAAAGAATGAGAGGCAGTCCCTAATCTGAGATCATTTAGTTGCAAATGTTAAGAATTGCATAGAGATTATAAATAGTTCTGTCTGCCCAGTCCCCCACCAATCAGGAAACTTGATTTATCTTTACTCTTTCTTGTGTTAAACACATATTTACTCCTTGTATTTACTCAATCACTTAAGACTTTTGTTCTTAAGAATAAAAAGAAGGGCTGGGTGAGGTGGCTCACACCTGTAATCCTAGCACTTTGGGAGGCCGAGGCAGGTGGATCACCTGAGGTCAGGAGTTTGAGACCAGCCTAATCAACATGCAGAAACCCCATCTCTACTAAAAATACAAACAATTAGCTGGGCGTGGTGGCACATGCCTGTAATTCCAGCTACTCAGGAGGCTGGAGGCTGAGACAGGAGAATCACTTGAACCTGGGAGGTGGAGGTTGCAGTGAGCCGAGATTATGCCATTGCACTCCAGCATGGGCAACAAGAGCCAAACTCCGTCTCAAAAAAAAAAAAAAAAAAAAAGAAAACAACAACAACAACAACAAAAAAACTAGAAAAAAAGAATAAAAAGAAGAAAACTAAGTTTTTCTCCTGCAGCAATGTAATGTAACTTCTTTATCAGATCAGAAGGAAAATAATAAAAAGTAAAAAGAGTCATGGTGTTCACTACGAGATTAACATAGATTTGGATTATACAAATTTATGACAATAATAATAATATATTGGATTTCCTGGGGCCAAAACAAATCCTGATGAAGTAAAAACCACAGGGAAAAGCCTCCAGATGCATAATTTGTCAGTAATTATGGTTTTATAAACACAGTGCCTATTGGGTGCCTGGCTTGTCTGGCTGTGTTTTGGGCAAGCCCTTTGTTTGGGACTCACGGTTGACTTATAGTACAATTTCCTCAAATAATTTATTATTTAGTAAAGATGCTGTGACAAGGTTACAAAATAATTGTTATATAAGCCAAAAAAAGATATATGACTTAAAAGATGTCTGAACCATGTGCTAAGGAGATTTATGGAACTCTAAAGTTTAGAAATACTCCTAAATCTGGGAAGCAACACGGATTTAGATAAGATGCCCTATTACTTTACGTATGTGTGTATGTGTGTATGTATGTATGTATTTCTGTGCAGTGCCTCTGTTGTAGGAAGTTCTCAGGAATGATTGTTGATAATTATGAAAAAGTTACCTATTAGTATCATATTTTAAATACTCATATATATATATAATGGGACTCTAGGATTTTTAAATTCATCCTACACACTTCTCCCATTTCTCACTGGCCTTGTTCCTTCTGGTGTCTAATGTTCATTCTTCTATCTTGGCTTTAGATTGTGTTTCCATTTCCCCTTTCAAATCTCCCCCCTCCTTACCTGGATCTTCGAGATCCGTTTTTTTTTTTTTTTTTCCTTTTTCTTTTTCTTTTTTTTGAGACAGGGTGTCACTCTGTTGCCCCAGGCTCAATCAATTCTCCTACCTCAGCCTCCTGAGTAGCTGAGACTATCAGCACACACCACCAAACTCAGCCAATTTTTGGATTTTTTTGTAGAGACGGGATTTCACCATGTTACCCAGGCTGGTCTCAACTTTCAGGCTCAAGCCATCCTCCCACCTCAGCCTCTCAAAGTGCTGGGCTTATAGGAAAGAGCCACTGTGCTAAGCCCAAGATCTCTTTTCTCTGGTGCTTTCAGTAGAGCCTACAAACGCGCAGGGCTCCCCAATCTTCCCTTAACCTCTTGCCTCTTCCCCTCTTTCCTCATACCACCAAACTTGAAGACTTTCCAAGGAACAAATCCCTGGGCCTAACTCTTCACTTCTAACATATTGCTCAACCCCTTACATTCTGAATTCTGGCCCCACACACTGTGTATGTGTGTAGATGGTTATGTAGGTGTGACAATATGTGTTTAAAGTTACCAAAGACTTGTAGGTTTAGGGACGTGAGATATTACAGTAATTAAGCACAGGGGCTATGTCAAGGGTTCCAATCCTGGCATAGGATTCCAATTTTGTGCAAGTTACTTAACTTCCTTGTGCCTCAGTTTCCTCATTTGCAAAATGGGGAGAACAAGAGTATCTACCTGGTAGAGTTCCTGGGAAAATTAAATGAGTCAGTGTACATAAAAGAATTTAGAACTTTGGTAGACCTTGTCAGTTCTTATTACGATGACAAATTCCCACTGATGCTTTTCTGCCCTTATCTTATTTGACCTCCCTAAGAGATATGATACAGTTGAACACTCCAGCTTTCCTGAAAATCTCCTTTTGCCACAGCCCTTTTTTGCCTTTCTGACCCCTGCTTATCGGGATCCTTAAAGGAGTATTCTTTGTTTTTTTGAGACAAAGTCTTGCTTTGTCGCCCAGGCTGAAGTGCAGGGGTGCGATCTTGGCTCATTGCAATCTCTGCCTCCCAGACTCCAGTGATTCTCCTGCCTCAGCTTCCCGAGTAGCTGGGACTACAGAGGCCTGCCACCACGCCCAGCTAACTTTCGTATTTTTAGTAAAGACAGGTTTCTGCCATGTTGGCCAGGCTGGTCTCAAAGTCCTGATGTCAAATGATCTGCCGCCTTGGCTTCCCAAAATGCTGGGATTACAGGTGTGAGCCACCATGCCTGGCCCCTTTATGGGGTACTCTTTGTCTGTCCCTTATGGGTATTTCCCAAGGAGAGGACATCTTTCCTCTGCTTTCTTTGTAATGTACATTTTGTCCGGAGTGACCTCGTGCAAATCTGAGGCTGCAGTCTCCTGTCTGCAGCCTGGTCCAGTGCTGAGCCCCAGGCTTGCGGATCTAGTGTTAAGAAGTCTGGCCTGGCGCAGTGGCTCATGTCTGTAATCCCAGCACTTTGGGAGGCTGAGGTGGGAGGATCACTTTAGCTCAGGAGTTTGAGGTCAGCCTGGGCAACACAGTGAGACCTCATCTCTTTAGAAAAATTAGCCGAGTGTGATGGCATGTATCTGTACTCCCAGCTACTCAGGAGGCTGAGGCAGGAGGATGGCTTGAGCCCAGGAGTTTGAGGCTGCAGGGAGCTATGAGGGCACCACTGTACTCCAGCCTGGACAACAGAAGGAGACTTTGTCTCTGAAAAAGTCAGCTGGGCACAGTGGCTCATGCCTGTAATCCCAGCACTTTGGGAGGCCGGGCTCAGGAGATTGAGACCATCCTGGCTAACACGGTGAAACCCCATCTCTACTAAAAATACAAAAACAAAATTAGCCGGGCATGGTGGCGGGCGCCTATAGTCCCAGCTACTCGGGAGGCTGAGGCAGGGGAATGGTGTGAATCCGGGAGGCAGAGCTTGCAGTGAGCTGTGATTGTGCCACTGCACTCCAGCCTTGGTGATAGAGTGAGACTCCATCTCAAAAAAAAAAAAAAAAAAAAAGGGTCCATGAGCATCTCAAAACCAACAGGCTCAACTCCAAATCCTTGACTGTCCACTACCAACTACCTCCATGTCTTGCTGGATGGGAGCACATGTAGCTCCACAATACTTTTGGTCACACAGGCCTATTGAGTCTTCTTAACTTTCTTATTCATCCCCTCTCACTATTCTCGCCTCTGTGGACTTAATTCAGTTCCCCGTTTCTCCCGTGGATCACTGCATTAGGCTCCTTACCGTTTTCTTCCTGCCTTAAGTTTTGCCCCCTTTCAAGTCACCCTTCACTGAGTTTCTTCACTGTCTTTCCAAAAACGTAAATCTTATCACAACAGGCCATAGCTTAAAGTCCTTTAGTGACTCCCCATAGCTCAGAGGATGAGGTTCTCATTTCCGAGTATTTACAGTTCTTGTCTGTGTCTGTGGCCTCGACTCTCCCCACTCCCCTCCAAGCCCCGTTTCCTTGACTGGGCAGCACTCCTTGTTCTTCCTATTCCTCACGCTGTTTCCGGCCTCTAGCCCTGTGAGTTTGTCCTTTCCACTGCTGGAACATTCTTCTCTCCTTTCCCTTTCCCCTACTCCTGATCCTTCAGAGTCTAATGGCCACCTCTCTGGGAGGCCACATGAGCTCACCGGACAGGTGCTCCTCTGTGTGCAAACATTACTGTGCATAGCTCTGTTAGAGTACTTCATGCCATGTAATTTTTGCCCCTTTATTAATTTCTCCCCTCATTTGCTGGAAATCCCATGAGGGCAGCATCTGTGTCTTGTCTAACTTGGTATCCCTGGCACCTAATATACTACATCTGACACAGAGATGTTCATTCAATTAATACTGAATGAAAGCTGGAATGAAGACCATACATTATCTCCTTTCAGACTCACAAACTGCGAAGTGGCTATTGTTAGTATAGAATCTAAACAGGGGGATTGTATTAATCTATTCATTTCTTCAACTTTATGGACAAAAGACTTTCAGATGATTGCTGAAAACCAAGAAAAGCTATTAAAAAGCAAACTTGAAAAGGATTATACTCTTGGTGTAGTAGTTCCAACCCTGGGTAGGAATGCATACTTAATAACTAATCAGGAGCAGGCAAGTTTTATTCACCAAGATATTAATCATCAAGTAATTTATGATAGTAAAAAAATTGGAAAAAAAAGAGAAATGATTAAACACCCAGAATTATGGTACATCCATACAACTGAACATTATACTGCCATTAAACAGTATGTTTCCAAAGGATTTTTAATGATCTATAATAATGCTTATGTTATTTGTGAAAAAGCTGGATAGAAAACTGAAAATATACTAAGATCTTAAATTATGTAAAGGGAAAAAAACCTCACAAATAAACAGAGAAAAAAGAAAGGAACATATTAAACTCTTTAGTGATTGTATCTTGAGTGCTTTTTTTGTTTTTTATAATTTTTGATATTTTCCAAGTTTTCTACAATAAGTATCTTTACTTATACTGTCAGAAATATAATAAAATATTTTCAAGTTCGAGATTTTAGCTGTGTTAGTTGTATTTGGGTGGCATTATTCCTCTTTCTTCTGTTGATGGTGCATCAATTTTTCTTTGGGGATGCACCCCTCCCCATCTCAGTCCACTGGTGTGAAGTGGACCCCTGACCCTGGCTTCAGGGGTGGGCACATGACTCAGACATGGCCAATCAGCATACTCTATCCCTCTGGCTCCTTCCCAATGGGCACATGACTTAAGCCAGGTCAGTGAGACTCGGTTTCTCCCATAAACTTTTATAGGAGATGTTTATGGGGGCAGGAAAGCTCTACTTCCGTTGGTACTAGTGAGCTGTAAGCCTAGAGCCGCCCTGAGTGTATACAAGGATGGCAGAACAACACAGGAAAGTATTGTTGAGGATAAAGGAGGAAAGTGTACGTGCACTTGTGCACACATGCATCCACACACACTCACCCTTCAAGTCCTGAAAACTTTGAGTCCTTGGATCTAGGAAAGTCTGAAACACTATCATCCTTGGACTTTCTGGTTATAAGAGCCAATACATTTTAGGCTTCTTTGTTTGCTTGCTTAAGTTAATTTACGCTGCTTCTGTAAGTTGCAATCGAGAGTCCTTGCTAAAAGAATTATGAAAACAATGAAATACATAAAGCACAATCCCTGAACATGCCCAGGACTATCATAAAATACAGTATAGAATTAATCCATACATCCTACCTGAGATATACATTTCCATCATTGCCCATGTTCCATTGGACACTGCTGATCTACAATATAGTTCCTTATATATTACAGCACATATGTCCACTCATAGTGCCTTATATATATGCTTCCTTTCTTTATGTAACAGGCAGGGGGTATTACTAAAAACAGCTAACAACCCTAAAGGTACAAGTACTGGAGGCTCTCTGTTGTGGCCAGCATTAACATTTTAATTCCTGGATCTAAGGAGATGTAGTGTGTCTCAAGGTTGGGTTGGGAGATGTTTTAGGGGATGGTTTTTTTTTTTTTTTTGTAATCAGTACACAAGGATTTCAATATTGTGTCAACCAATAAGGCCAAATTGGTGTGTACCGGCTGAACACAAATTCTGTTACCAGATATTATAGTTTCTTATTTGAGTACCTATTTTCCCTGCTGGACTGTGAATTCCCCTAGGCAGAGACTTTGTCTTACTCATTTATGTAGGTCTTATGCCTACCTAGATGCTCAAAAGATATTTGCTGAATGAAAAACTGGAATGACAGTCCAACATTTTATAACTCCCTATTGAGGTGTTTTTTTTTTTTTTTCCTGATAGAAGTTTCTTGCCTAGAATTAAACTGCAATATGGTCTCTTTTCACCCACTCTTTTGAAGATGTTATCCTCTCCAATATCAGTTGATTGAAGAAGAAAATTGTAAATTTTCTCTCTCAGGCATAATGTTGATATTTTAACTCATAGTGATTTTTTCTCAATTCAAAATGGATTTTAGAAATAAATCAAGATCCCAGAAACTTATGATTGCTTTGAGTGGTATCTTTTATCTGTCATCCTAAGAAAAACATGAGATCTGATGGCCCAGAGCACAGAGACCTTTTGTATTTCAGTTCTCCTACAGCCACATGACTCGAACCTTTTGCTGGGAGACTGGGATGTAGGTCCCCATACTTGATTATAAGGACTGTGAGGGCAGGGGCCACATCTGCTTATCTGTCTATTAATAATAGTACTCCTGGTACCTAGCTCCTCGTTGCTCCACAGCAGACACTAAATAAATGCTTGCTGAGTGAATAAATACTTACATTTAAAGAGAGGCAATTATACACATTGATCATTTGATCATCCTCTAGTACTGATAATTTTTAAGTGATTAACTTTAAAAATCTTTTTTCTTAAATCAACCTGGGTCCTCACACTATTAAACAACAGGAGAGCTTTCAACATTAAATGGAGTGGGGCAGCTGGGCAACTATAAATTTTGAATGATACTTCAGAGAAGAGTCTAGGTGTATCTGTTCTATCCCTTTTTCTCATGGGCATCTGCCATTTATTTTCCATTCTTAAGCTCTCAGGAGGGATGTCTTTTTAGTTTATCAGAATCCATAGGGAAAGCTCATCTTTCTTGGAGTAGGTCTTCAAATAAGGGTTCAAGCCCTGGGTCTTCCCTCACTACAATAATAAACATACCTGCTCTACCCTCCTCACAAAGCTGTTATCGTGAGCATGAAAAGAAGAGTCGGTGTGGGGAAGAACTATTAACCCCTATACAGATACCGTGTTGCTTTCCGTTCAAGGATCCACCATGAGACTGTGGGTAAAGCACTTTCTGGGCAGTGAAATCTGGCTTAAGAGAATCATTGTACTTTTATTCTGCTCCTGGGACCGGCAAGGGCAGTTAAGAGGAACACAGGGATCCCTAGCCCTAAAACTGTCGTCTGATACAGAGGCAGATAAATCATTACTGGGGTTGGCAGCGTTGGGGGCAGAGGGGGAAATGTGTATGAAAACCTGGGCTCCCAGAGCAAACTTTGCAACGCGCCCCTCCCCACTTCACCGCCCCAATCTCCACACAAGTCCCGGCAGGGGCTTCTTGGGCGGAGGCCACGCCGACCAATAGGAACCCACTGTATTCTTACAGGTTACGAAGCAGGTGGAGAAACTGAGCAGAAACAATTAGCTAAGCCGGGCTCAGCCTTTACCGCGGTGCCACGCGCTCCTAACAGGCCTGGAGGGTAATGTCGGGGCTCAATTTCCTAACGCTCCCCTCCCCATCCCCGTGTCACCTCCACCAGCAGCGGCGTCCAGCCTCCTCCCGCCCGAACGTGCTCGAGGGACGGGCAGCCGTCCTTTATTGTCTGGGGAGCACCTGGCAGGTGGCGGGCCCGTGCCCTAACGTGCGCGTGGTGACCAGCTTCACAAAGCGAGCGGGCAGCACCTCTTTGGTCCGGGAACGGCCTCGGGCGGGCCGACCACATCCCAGGGTGGAGAGGGGGAGAGAGAAAGGGGCGCGCGCCCTCCTCCTCCTCGCAGGCACAGCCCCCCGGCATTAACACGTCGAAAGAGCAGGGGCCAGACGCCGCCGGGAAGGAGCGAGACCCGGGCGGGCGCGAGGGAGGGGAGGCGAGGAGGGGCGTGGCCGGCGCGCAGAGGGAGGGCGCTGGGAGGAGGGGCTGCTGCTCGGCGCTCACGGCTCTGGGGGCTCGGCTTTGCCGCGCTCGCTGCACTTGGGCGAGAGCTGGAACGTGGACCAGAGCTCGGATCCCAGCGCAGCCACCGCGATGAGAGGCGCTCGCGGCGCCTGGGATTTTCTCTGCGTTCTGCTCTTCCTGCTCCACGTCCAGACAGGTGGGTCACCGCGGCTGGCACCTCGACCGTGCGACTCCTCGGCGAAGCCTGTGCCCGGGAGGGTGGTACACGCCGGAGTGCATCCGGAGAGAGGACTGCGGGCCCTCAGTGCCCGTGCGTTCCAGTCTCCGGGGGAGACTCCAGGTGTCCCTCGGACTCTCCTGCGCCTTGCCTCGCTCACCTGCGCGAGGAGACCCCAGCTGCTAGTGGTGGGGACGCGAAGCCGGGGTTCTTCGGGAATGGGGACAGCGAGGGGAGGTTAGGCGTGAGCGAGGTTGCAGGCTGCGTGCGAGTTTGGGGTGGCTTTTGTGCCGAGGTTGCGCGGGGGGCGGAGGCGAGGGGCTCAGGGGTTCCCACCGAGCGCCTTCTCTCGCCGTGCGAGGCGCGGCCGCAGCTTCCTTTTGTTAAAAGTTGCGTGTGTGTGACCGGTGCCCAGGAGGACCTGCCTGCAGGTTCTCCGCCGCGCGGAGGGCAAAGTTAGAGAGCCCTTTCTCTCCTCTGCGGCTGCTGCCTTCCAACCGCAGGCGCTCTTTGTGCCCAGAGCTGGGGACCGACCCGCTGCCGCCTCTGCTCACGGCGCCACCCGTGGAGACGAATCGAAGCCTGCGGATTTCCCCGCCTCCGGGTTAGGGTTTTGCTCTGGGAGTGCGCGGCGTGTGGCTGTGGGGCCGGACTCCCGCGAGCCTGGAGGTGGTGGGTACGGGGACAACTTGGGCAGGGCGTGTGGAAAGCAGCCGCTAGGTTGCAGACTTTTTGCTTTCGTATATCCTGTGCTCGTCCCTTTCGGCCGCGGCGCCGTTTCATTCCTGCCACGCGCCCCGGGGCGGCTGGAGGCTGCGTTTGCCGCCTGCTCCCGGAAGGCAAGGGACAGCGTGCTGGGATTATGCGTGCCCTGATCCCGGCTGCCTAGCACGCCGGCCAGTGTGCCCGGCCTGCCTGGCGGGCTCTGGAAGCCCGTAGTCCCGGTATCTGCGACCTGTATTCGCAGGTCCTGTTTTCTTCGGAAATTTTTGAGATTAGTGACCGCCCGCCTCCCTGTCCCCGGGGAGGGGACATCTATACTTCAGGACTGCCTGGGGGTAGGGTGGGAGATGGAGTGGAACTTTCTGCAAATCCTACTCAGTTCTTAAAGCTATAACAAAAAACCAGATATATCCGCGCGGGAACTTGGGTCTTAGGTGAAGGATTTGCCGGCTGCTGGAGCCCCTCGGTCAGATTTCTGCCTCTCGTTCCCTTTTTTCCAGGTGTCGCTGGTGCGCGCGAGTGCAGGTCGCCCAGCTCACTCTTGAAGCACTGCTCTCTCCCAGGTCATTTTTAAAACAAACCTTTAAGGTTACCTTGATGGTGTAAGGATAGAAAGTGAGTCTTAGCTGGAATCAAGCGCTTGAAAGGAAGCGGCGCAATGAACGGTTGTGAGACTGTCTACTACTGGTCAGTTTCTCTATAAAGTCTCCAGGAGCAGTCTCCCGCGTCCTGGTCTTGTAACTATTGTGAGGGCTTTCCTGTGGGGGCAGAGAGGCCTTGCATCTGGACCCCTGTGCAGCAGGAGGGGTCAGCAGGGGTCACGAGGGAGTGTTCAGATTCCCTGGAGGATTTGATCACCTAGCTTAAAACAACACATCTGGTCTTTATGTTTTTGTGCCTTGACCTTTTTAATATCAGTTAAGGTATGTGAACTAGACCCCAGTAGGAGACTAGAAAGACCACATCGAATATCTCCCTTTTACAAAATTAAAAGAATCAATGGTTTTCTTCTTCCCAATAGATTTTTGGCAAAGGGAATTTTAAGTCTGTCTCCTGGGGGGGCAGTGTGGTGTAACGACAAAGCCTTGATCTGTCCCCTGGGTTCTCCTTTTCTCTGCCATTTCTTGGCTGCGTGCCCTTGGGCAGGTTGCTTAAGGCAGGTTGCTTAAATTCTGGGGAACCCAGTGTCCTCCAGAGTACAAGGAGGCATCTGCATCATGAAGGATCCTTTGGGTCCAGAATTCTCCAATGTTCTGAGTGTAGACTCAGCACTCTTTTCAACTGTTCCCCCGGTCCCTGTCTGCCTCCTTGAAATTCCTCTGCCTCTCCTGCTCACGGGGACCTCATGGAGTATGGGTGCATCTGACCGTCTGCCCCTGGCTGCAGCAAGGAGCTGTGGCTTATGCTTCCCACCCCTCAATTCCCATATATTCCTCTGCATTGCCCTTTGAGGGCTAGGAGGTGCCCACTTTGTCCTAACCGTCATTCTTCTCCTCCCCCACCACCACCCCAGTATTACAGCTCCTGTGCCTAACAGGATGAAGCTGCAAGGAATGGTGAATCATACCTTCCCCGCTTCATTCCTGCAGGTGTGAGGCTGGAGTCATTCTCAGCAGCTGGATGCAAGGCAGTCTAAATTATTATCCTGCTGGAAATATCCCAAATAAATATCCCAGATAATTCATTTATCCCTATTCTGTTTTTCCCCCCACTCATCCCCATATTTTTTCCTTATGACTCTCTAAATCATGTATGCTGTGCATTTATAGCATGCTTTCTAATGGGCCTTAAATTTTGTATGACATGTGTGTTATACATAGTTGTTGCTCTTCAGTTGGAAACTGTGTGCCAGGCCTGTTGCTTGGGGCTTTACCTGCTATTTCCACTAGTCTCAATGAGCCTAGGAAGTAGTATTATTATTACCCCTAACATTTTACAGCTGGAGAAACTGGCTAAGGATAAGCGCCAAGTCATCAGTGGTGAAGCCTGATGAGATTGGCTCTATGTGCCCAGCTCTATAACCATTCACATGATTCACCAGAATCTGTAGTAAGACTCATTCAAAAATATTTAATGAGTTTTTACTATGTGCCAGGGATTGTTGGAAGTTCTGGGAATGCAGAATGGCCAATGTCACTGCCTTCCCAATTTTGGTGAAAAATATTTAGAATTGGGTGTCTTATGAAAGGGGAGTATTTGTGGAGGGAGGATTAATTAAATTTTAGCTTGGAGGAAGGGTTGTAGGCATTTGACCCCGTGGTATGCTGGCCTTAGTTGTTAGCTGTCTCATTCTAGTTAGCGTCCCTCAGAAATGAAGGTAAGCTATTTCTAAAATGATGATGCAAGCCAGTTAAAAATTCATCTCCCACTCCAAAACATAAAAATGGTCTTGTGCATAGGTGTAAAAGGGAACACCCCCAATAATGGCTGATGCCATTGGCTATTTACCCTGGACAGCACGGTGAGAAATAACGACAATATACCATCCAAAGCCATTTTTTCTCCCAAAAGAAATTCTCGTCAGAAATGTGCCAAGTATTGTGCAGGCTTCCCTTGGAGCACATTTATGTACAGATGTTGTTGTGGTGATGAATTGTGCTGCTGTTGTTGACAGCCCTTCGAAGTTACCCTTAGGGTTTTGACTCATTTCCTCAAGTCTCTTCCAGCTGATTAAAGACGGACACAAGGAAATGAACCTCGGTGTCTCTAGCGGAATTCTCAGAGCTAGACTGCAGTGTGGGGACCCCTTCAAAGTAGTGGTCAAGGCTGTGGCAGCATTTTCTTCAGAATGAATTTAGTTTAAGAGTTGGCAGGCTAGGATGTGGGAAGTGCTTTCTTTTGCTGCATTAATGTGTGGTAACTTTTAAAAGTTGAGATTAAATGACATTTGCAGGAATCCAAATATGCAGATTTCATGTGCAGTTTTGGTAACTTGAATAGATATTGCCACAGCTATAAGTCCAGAATGAGGAAGGCCTGGGGGTGAATTAGAGGAGGTAAAAGTTTGCCTGGAGGGCAAATCCAGTGTAAATCTTTGTTGTATGTAGAGAGGAATTGAGTTGAGTTCGCTTGGCGCAGCAGCTCTGATTTCTGACATTTTTTGGACATGATCATGTAGCTCATCTTTTGACCTCAGACTCTTAATAAGTAAAGAGCAGTTGTAATCTGATAGCCCGCGGAGACATGTTTTCTTTGGCCTACATGATGCTTTTCAGAAAACATTGAGGCGGTATTAAGCAATCTAGAGATTTTTTTAAAATCAAGATCTCTATTTATGTCTCCTCTTTAAGAATTATAGGTCATGGCTCCTGCAGATGAGGCCTGTGCTCTTCAGGTTGCATTAGGCTCTAGGGCCTGCCATCCCTTAGGCATTTCTCACTGGGCAATGGTGAGTGCAGGAATCCAAATATGGCCCTGGAACCAGGCAGATGACAAGTGGGAGGAGCACAGGCCTGCCTACCTTGTGTTGGTCTGATGGCTTCATGACTGACAGCTCGGTGGCCTTAGAGCAAATTGCTTAACCTTTTTGAGCTTTCATTGTCCATCCTAGTTTTGCCACTTATTAGCTCTGTGACTTTTGACAAATTACTTAACCTCTCTGTGCTGGTCAATGTGTTGCTACATGTAAAACTTTTGGAATGGTGCCTCATAGTAGAGGCTCAATATGTGTTAGCCATAATTATCATCTGTAAAACAGGAATTATTATTGTCCCTAAAATGGGAATAATGCCCCCTCTTTTAAGATGATTGCCCTAAAAATTAGAGATTTTTTTTTTTTTTTTTTAAGAAAATGTCTCGCCCTGTTGCCCAGGCTGGAGTGCAATGGTGCAATCTTGACTCACTGTAACCTCCGCCTCCCGGGTTCAAGCGCTTCTCTTGCCTCAGCCTCCTGAGTGGCTGGGATTACAGGCACCTGCCACCGTGGTCGGCTAATGTTTGTACTTTTAGTAGAAATGGGGTTTCACCATGTTGGCCGGGCTGGTCTTGAACTCCTGACCTCAGGTGATCCGCCCACCTCTGCCTCCCAAAGTGCTGGGATTACAGGCATGAGCCACTGCACCTGGCCTTACAGATATTTGTAAAGATTCTTAGCACAGGGTTTGGGATGGGATAGGCACCTAATAAATGAGTGAATGCCTCAGGTATATATAGAACTTGACTACTTCTCTATGATTCTTGAGCATGGGTAGCAGTAAATATGAACTTGACAGTTTTTTTGTTTGTTTTCGAGATTGAGTTTTGCTCTTGTCACCCAGGCTGGAGTGCAATGACGCAATCTCTGCTCACTGCAAACCGCCACCTCCCGGGTTCAAGTGATTCTCCTGCCTCAGCCTCCCTAGTAGCTGGGAGTACAGGCACCCACTACCATGCCTGGCTAATTTTTGTGCTTTTAGTAGAGGCAGGGTTTCACCATTTTGGCCAGGCTGCTCTCGAACTCCTGACCTCAGGTGATCCACCTACCTCGGCCTCTCAAAGTGCTGGGATTACAGGCATGAGCCACCATGCCCAGCCGACAGTTTTTAAAATAAACTTTAATTTTTTTGGTCTTGTTTTATTTAGCTTTTGATAAGAGGAAATCTCTAGTCTTAGAGATTGAATAGATCTTGAACTTTTTCTTTCTCTGGGGGGGAAAAAAACAAACTACACATCTTATAAGATTTCTTCAACAGAAACATTTGTGTCTGGTACTTTTCCCATTCATCTTATGTTTTAACTGTCATGCTTACATTTTGGTTATGACACACTTGTTAGACATCTTCCCATGCATACCTTTCTGACAGGTTTTCAACATTTTTGCAAAATTTAAGGTTTAAGCCAAATTATTATTCAGGACATGTGGCATCAGTTAATTATGAGCTTGGGCTCTGAAATTGACACCCTGGATTTTCATTCTAGTTCTGCCTCTTCCCTGCTGTGTGCTCTGGGACAAGACACTTAACCTCTCCTTAAACTTCATTTCCTCATCTGTAAAATGGAGATGATGACATAGGGCCCCTGTGAGGATTAAATGAGATTCTGCATGTAATGTGTTTAGCACAGTGCCCCTCATAGAGGAAGTGTGTGGACTCCACTATCGGGCTGATTTTCTTATGTTCCCCTTTCAGCTTTGCCTCTTAGAAAACGTTGAAAATGTGTAAATAGAATATGTAGAGTGTTTTTTTTTTTTTTCATATTAAGATGAAGTTGTTACATTTAATTAATATACTGCAATTAGTGGTAATGCATGTTTATATGCTTGGCCCTTTGTTTAGCTGTATTCTTGGGTTACTTTCCACCAAAAGAGATACAAATTTCTTGATAAAAGTTTAGATGGGGGGAATATCTGCAAGTGGCCATTTTCTCTAGGTGAATAAGTTCATGTAGGCAGTCGAGGAGCTTTTCCTTGACTGCTCTGTCTAGGAGTTCAAGGACCAAGCTGAACTTGGCCATTGCCCCAGGCTAGACACAGTGGTTGGTGTTCAGTAAGTATTAGTTTAACATCTTTTCTATTCTCCAGCACTTATACTAAGTTTTGAACATAATAAATGCTCAGTAAACATTTTGGATTCAGTTTAACAGGCTTATCAATCCCCATGCCTTGGTCCTCCGTTACAGGCTGGGGGTGGAGGAGGGCCAGGGCAAGAGCACAGCCCCTGATTTGAAGTAGAATTTGGTTGTCTTACGTGCAAAGTGCTCTGGGCAGGATTTTCAAGGAGATGAGCTTAAATCTTGATGGGCAGGTAATAGAGATCAGGAATCAGTAAAAACATCCACATCGGAGATAATATTTGAGATTAATTTCTGAACCTTAAAGGAAGAGGGCAGTATAGTTGTGACTTCAGCTGGAAAAAACTGCAGTACATGGAGCAAGGCATTAGGATCTTACTTGAGGATTATCAAACCTTTCTTTTGGTATGATGGCTGGAGGTAGGGAATTGGCTGGGAAGGTAAGACTCCTCTTATTAGCCTCAAGGAGCATGGAGGGAATGTGTATTTAGTGCTGAGTTTGGTCTAGGTTATGAAGAAGGCTTTGAAGTCAAGGCTAAGGTGAACTTGACCGAGGAGTGGCTCCCCAGGCTTTGCTTACTAGTCCAGGGCTGCCTATTCCACCATTCTGTCCAGTTAGACACACTCCCCAACCTGTTTCAATAGTCTGAGGAGGCCAGAGGCCAAACCCTGCCTTAAAACTTGGACACTCCCTTGCTGTGGGCAACCAAGACTAAGGGAGAGTCTGTTTTTATTATTCATTTATTTATTTATGAGACAGGGTCTTGCTCTGTTGCCAGGCTGGAGTGCAGTGGCACAATCATGGTTCACTGCAGCCTCCACCTCCTGAACTCAAATGACCCTCTCATCTCAGCCTCCTGAGTAGCTGGGACCCCAGGCGTGTGCCACCACATCCGGCTAATTTTTTAAATTTATTTTTTGTAGAGAGTAGTCTCGAACTTCTGAGCTCAAGCGATCCCCCAGCCTCAGCCTCCTGAAATGCTGGGGTTACAGGTGTAAGCCACCACACCTGGCCTGTTTTTTTTTTTTTTAAAATAGTAAAACATACATAATGTGAAATTTACTACCTTAATCATCTTTAAATGTATAGTTCAATAGTGTTAAGTACATTCGCATTGTTGAACACTTTCATCTTGCAAAACTGAAATTCTGTACATATTGAAGAGCAGCTCCCCGCTCCCTCCCCCAGCTTCTGGAAACCACCATTCTACTTTCTGTCTCTGAATTTGACTATTCCAGGTACCTCGCAAATGCAGAACCATACTGAATTTGTCTGTGTTTTTTTGACTGGTTTATTTCACGTACGGTACCATAACATCCTCAAGGTTCATCCCTGTTGTAGTATAAGTCAGAATTTTCTTCGTTTTTAAGACTGAAAAATATTCCATTGTATGTATAGATCACATTCTGTTTACCTATTCCTCCTTTGATGGACATTTAGGTTGCAAACAATGCTGTAATGAACATTTGCATACAAGTATCTAAGGGAGATTTTTTGTGGAGACTGTTTAGGAGCGTTAAATTCACGGCTACGAGTTATGTGTTGGGGAGCTGGGGAGAAGATGGGCTCTTTAGATTATCTCTGGGTGAAGGGGTATAGGACCTGGGTATTAGGGTGCATGCTTTGGAAAGAAAGTACCCTTAAGACACAAGAGGAGGATAAAGGTGCAGGTCTTCACTCACTCGGACTATTTATGGGCACCTTCATCAGGCACTGTTGAGACTGAGGGGAAGGAGAACTGGAATTATCATGGGTGTAGGTAACTGAGAGTAATGTTGGTACTATGGAATTAGTGGAAATAAAGCCAAGAGGAGTAGCCTATTTAAGGGAGAGAATATGATGTTGGACTCTGCTATTTGTTCATTGATTATTTGTGAGCGGCATTTTCTTGAAACTCAGTTTCACAGACACGGAGGGAAGATGTCAGTGAAATTCTTCTTAGGGTCAGGTCTCTGTAAGAAATAAAACTAAACCCCAAAGTCACAGAACATGACTCTATAATATTATGGTAGCATTGGGGATTATAAAGAATGGTATGTTAACTGTGAACCAGTCATACGGTGAAAAGTAAGTTTTCATGAAAAGAAGTGTATACTAGGAAGAGAATCCTGGATTCTTCTCTGCATTAGGCCATGTTGAAGGTATGTTTTTTGTTTTTCTCAGAATAAAATGGCCATATTGGGTATAGAGGAGGACATAGAATTGATGAAAGCTTTGGAAAATAGGTCCTTTGAAGGCAACTTAAAGAAATTGGATTTATTAAGCCTGGAGAAGATAAGGTGAGGGAAGTTTTAGTGAATGACAGTCTTAAAATATTTTTAGTGTGTGAGTGAAGAGCAGAACAAAATGAGAGTCATTTAAATTGCCCCAGAAGGAAATTGAAATTTTTTGTTTGTTTGTTTTTGTTTTTGTTTTTTTTGAGACAGAGTCTCACTCTGTCGCCAGGCTGGAATGCAGTGGTGTGATCTCGGCTCACTGCAGCCTCCACCTCCCGGGTTCAAGCGATTCTCCTGCCTCAGCCTCCCGAGTAGCTGGGACTACAGGCTCACGCCACCATGCCCAGCTAATTTTTGTATTTTTAGTAGAGACAGGGTTTCACCATGTTGGCCAGGATGGTCTCAATCTCTTGACCTTGTGATCCACCCGCCTCGGCCTCCCAAAGTGCTGGGATTACAGGCGTGAGCCACTCCGTCCAGAAATTTTTTTTTTAATGGGAAAATTCTTTCATTGGAAGAGTTGGCAGAAACTTTATTCGGTTATAGGGCCTTTGCTGGAGCTGTGAGGAAAACCAAGTAATTGTCATTTTGAAATGGTTCTTAGGTCCTCCCCAAGTCTGTTGGTTTGATGGCCCTTTAAGGGCCTGCCTGAAATCGTTTGGGAATAATTCAGAAATGGGAAAATAACCAACTGTTTTTCTTTCCTCACTGCCTTGGCTGTGGAGCAGAGTTTCTCATAAATGCTGATTAGATTCTAACATAATCCACTACTATAGTCACAATTTCGGCTATATTGAGAACAGCCAGTAAAGAACCCACAGCCTCAAAATGGGTTATCGATCTGTTAGGTGTGGCGGGATCTAACCACAGAAGAAATTGTACTGTGTGATAGCTTAAACTGAGTGTCAAAATAAGACAAATAAAAGGAAGCTCAAGGTCTACAGAAATCCATGATTAATCACTTAGCCCTACCCTAAGAATCGCTGTGCTGGAACGCAGCACGTAGCCAGAAAGTCTGTAAGGATGAAGGACGGCTCCCAAAGTCCTTTTCTCTTGATTACTCAGGGGTGGATTGGTTACCCACCACTCTTGACTACCCTTTCCATCTGTCCTTTCCCTCTGGTCATTTTGTGGTCATGGCTCAGTGGCACGTTTGAGATCAGCCCGTGGTCCAGTGGGGAAGGTGGTGGAAATGAAATTGCAATTCAGCAGCTACTGGTTGATAACATTTTATTAATACCTGTCACTTCGAAATTGATACCTAAGATGGGATCCCTGCCTTTAAGGAGCCTAGGACCTATAGGAAGATGGTCCTGGGTAGGTGCCAATGTTACAGGATTTGTAATAAGATTTAAATGAACAATTCGGTCCTATTCATTACCATTGGTTTGGAGGACATAGGCATCACTTCTTGAATTGAATGGCCAATTCAAAGGAAGATAGGGGCCTGAATTAAATCTTAGAAGAGTAGGGTGGAATTTGGTCAAGATGTGAAGAAGAGAAGCAAAGGTTAGAGTTAGCCAGAAGGCTCTGCTCCCACCAACGGAATGTCTGTAGAGACTAGTGGGAGATGAGATGGGATAATTTTTAGAGCACCTAGATTTTTATTCTTCAATAATTGAAGTCTTTCCTGCAGTGCTATATGTGATGAGAGTTTTGTAAATCTAATCTGGCTAAGTAGTTGCCTATTCAGAGAAATAACTTAAAAATGGAAAAGTATGGATATCACTTTCACATATATTACCTATTCAATGTGTTCAATGCACATCCAGTATAGATATGTATTTTTACTTGTTTTTAAGTCCAAGGCTAATTCTGCTCCCTTCTCCCTACCCACCTTCCCCACCCCAGCCAAGATTAGAGATTTTGTGGGCTCAACTTCTGATTGTGGCAGTAGATGACCTTTCATTTGCTTATTAACATATTTTAAATATTTAGCAAAATAATACACCTTATTTATGTCAGTTCATTCATTGAAGCAAAGACAGCAATAAACAAGCCTGCAAACCTTGATAAGGGGCCTGTGTGGTTTGGAACATTTTGAGATTCTTCCCCGGATCCCCCCAGTCCTGTTTTAGAAAGCTATTAGGGACACACTGGTGGCCGCCCTTCCCAACCCAGGGAGTCCGGGGAAGGAGGAGGAGGCGGCTGTTTGTGGTGGGCAGAACTCTGTCACTTAAGGAAAAGGCGTGTCTGATAGCACTTGTAGTGAATGCCTCATTCTTGACCGAGAAGAAAAAGATAAGAGGGAAAATGAAAAAGGTGAAACGGTTCTCCTTTACCTTGTATTTTTAAATTGCTTAGTGAGGCAAAATATCTACCTTCATTTGGCTTTACCCCAGGTAACTCATTTCTGAGGGTGTTAGAAAATTCTTCCAAACAACTCCGGGACTCCAAGTAATTTAAATATAATGGCCTACGTAGGTTCTTAAGCAGAGGAATTAGTTGACAGAGTTAGAACAAAGGAGAGCATTATCACAAAGAGCTCTGGAAGTTAATGTGTCTCTTTTTATTGGAAAAGAAGTATTTCTAGAACGGGATTCAATTGGCTTCTGGGGAAAATATTTACTGGAGATTTTAGAAGTGTGAAAGGTGGCAAGAGACGTTGGCTGTCTATTATTCTACTTGGCTAGTGCATGCTTAAAAATAAGACTATGTTAAAAAGATCTTGAGAATTCTACTTGGGAAGACTGAAGTAAAGATAGTACAGGTACTTTTCAAAGGATATAAATTTTGGCTCATAAAGTATTTTAAATGCAATTCCATCCTAACTTTCACAATGCAGACTTTCTTTTTGTGGCTGATGTTGAGAGAAGGTACCTGAGAAAGATTTTCAGTTCAAGAAATGAGTGATATTTATTTGGTTAATAAAACACCACAGGGACTGGTTTTTAGAATTTTTGTCATTGTTAAGCCAGTATTCTTAACCTAAAATATATTAGGATAGTTAATGAAAATACTTAATTGGAATGTTTAAATGTTTCTCTACTTATTTTAGTATAGTCTGTATATGTGCTGCTGGGAAATAGTATATACATTTTTAGCCGAACCAGAAAGCATCACTTTGATAAAAGAGGACCCCCCTCCCTTTGCTTTTTTAAAATAAACCAGCATATGTAGAAGGGTTTGTGAGTTTTTTTAGTAGATCTGAATGTGTTGCCCAATTTACATTCCAGCATTTTCAAGGGATATTATTTAACAAGATCATCTTGGTTTCAGAACCACTGCCTTTCAAAGAGGCTGGCTCAGAGCATGTGTGTGTGCCTGCAAGTGAGGGGGGTCCCCCACGGGGGCTAGTGGCTTTGCACCATCCTGGCCACTGGGAACACCAGCTCTGGCCGTACAGCGGGGGCACTTAACATTACAGCGTCATTCTCCATTCTTTTGGTCCCGTCTCATATGTTTAATCTGACCTTATACCAGAAATCCATAGATTTATTCACAAATAAATAAATTTGAAGCATCAGAGGTGTAGCAGTGAACATACCAGGCAAAAGTCTTTGTCCTCTCTTGAGGCTTATGTTTTACTGAATTATTTTTCTCTCCAGGAGAGAGAAAAGTCCAGGAGTCCAGAAAGGTTAAAAAAAAAAAAAAGAAAGAAAGATGTAATTTGAGGTGCTCTCATAGAAAGCAGTTTAATTTAGACTTATTTCAGTTCCACATTATGGTTAGTTAAGGAAGAAAGAGAAAAGAAAGGTTATGCAGAAGGTCCAAGGGCACCAGTTCAACAAAGAGGAAAGCCAGAGAAGGCAACTAGAACAACAGGAAAAGGAGATTCAGGGGCTGGGGGAGACTGGCAGGAGTGGAGTCAGGGAAGCTTTGTGAGGCGCTTTTCACTACCTGCCACCAGTCCTGCCCTCCAGAGGGCTGAGCACCAGCTCCATCCCAGCATGTCCCTGCCCCAGTTTCTGTAACTTCAGAGCAGCAGGCCTCTTGATTCAACAGGTGTTTTTGATGGAGGATTTACCAAAGAGGCTTGACTAGTGACAGGTGTCTTCACTTTCAGGCCCTTTGGCGCCTTTAATGTGTTTTAGTCTGCAGGTTTGGAACTGTTTGTTCTGGAATGTGCTGGAATGCTCTTTCACAGCTGAGAGAGATGCTTCAGGGTCCAGGCTAGATGCTCTTTGGTATCTCTCCAAGGACTGGAGGTTCTGCACCTCTTTTTAAAATTCATTCATGTTTTTCTTAAAATATGACCGAACTCCTAACTCTTGCTAACCTTACCTCTGGGATTCTTAGGCCCTCAGCTGAAGAACTTGATGAATTTCAACTTTAAAGAGGTTCTTCTAACACTTGGCCATTTCAACCAGGCTTTGCTATAAAGTCCTGTGGAATTTGGGGACTGAAAGCCAATTACTTAGATCACAACTTTCCTGTGAAAACTGCAAGGACCTGCTGTCAGGGCTCATTAAACCCCAAAGCATGGCACCCTGGCATGCAGACTACCCTGACCAAGAAGAGACTGGAAGGCCTCAGAAGCCAGGTCTTTGTCCTCTCCTGGTTCCTGCACCCTTTTCTCCCCCAGAGTGAGTCACAGAAACCAGAATTCTTTTTCCCCAAGGCAGGTCATAGGAACTAGAACTCCTTTCTCCCAAAGCCAGGCATAAAACCTAGCAAGGTCACTCTCTCCCTTCTCCCTGGAAGACCTTCATTCCTGAGGGGTCCTGCCCCATCCCTGGGGGAGGGGGAATTGTCCGGAGCAGTCTTGCCGGGTTTCCCCACTCCATCCATCACCTTTAGGCCAGATCCTTTGTGTCCAATCACATTTCTGCATGGCTGTTCATTCATCAAACCTAAATATAAAAATAAAGGTCTTCCCTGGGGGAAAAATATGACAGACTTCGGTTTTAATCATAACTGTTGTAGTAACTGTCGGTCTGTTTGACACGGTGCTGTTTAGCCACCATCAGCCCTACTGCATGTCCAGTTTCGATGCTTCTGTTACTGGCCTGGGTGAGGTGCCCGCAGAGAGGTGACAGGGTGACTTCATCTGACTTTTTGCATTTTCGCTTTAGGGTGGCCTTTCACAATTCCATGAAGTGATAAGCTCTCCAGTTTCAAATGAAGGACGCCTCAAATTGAGAACTGACTGCATTGCATTCCTCAGGAAGGGAAAGTTCCTTCTCTGTCAATTCTTGGGCACTGGAGTAGGACTCTTGCTGCAGATGGTATTGTTCTGGTTCTCAGGAAGGAATCCAAGATAAAGTCTGTCTGGGGATAGAAAGTGGTACCCTCGGCCGGGCGCGGTGGCTCAAGCCTGTAATCCCAGCACTTTGGGAGGCCGAGACGGGCGGATCACGAGGTCAGGAGATCGAGACCATCCTGGCTAACACGGTGAAACCCCGTCTCTACTAAAAAATACGAAAAAACTAGCCGGGTGAGGTGGCGGGCGCCTGTAGTCCCAGCTACTCGGGAGGCTGAGGCAGGAGAATGGCGTAAACCCGGGAGGCGGAGCTTGCAGTGAGCCGAGATCGCGCCACTGCACTCCAGCCCGGGCGACAGAGCGAGACTCCGTCTCAAAAAAAAAAAAAAAAAAAAAAAAAAAAAGAAAGTGGTACCCTCTTGGAATATGGGCAGGAAGGCATCCCCAGTGACCATAGCCTTGGTTGAAGGTATTAAAGAGGAATCTTGAGGTGCTTGGCAGGGTGTCAGGTGACAAGTTCAATGAAATTAGCAGCATTAGGTCTGTAGGTGGCTGCTTAACTAATTATGAACTCAGCTGCTTAACTGTATTTGCTCCAGGTTTCACAATTCCTTTTGTCTACAGTAATTATCATTGGTTAGCACCTATTGTTTTGGGTGAGAATTTCAGGGTCTACATTTAAGTAGACCCTATTTAAATTTATTATCAGTTGACTAGGGAAGGGTTAAAGAAGCAGTAGGGAGTCTATGACTTCTAGAATATTCCCTGGCTTGTTTGAAAATGTGTTAGCAGCCATTTTATTTCAATATGAAAGAACTGAACTTTAAAAAAATGTGTATTTTTATTTATGGCAACATTTCAAATAGGATAGTGTAATGAACCCTCATATAACCATCTAGCTTCAACACTTACCAATACGGCCTCTACTCACTTTATCTCCCATTATTGGGAAGCATGTCTCAAGCATCATAGAATTTCATATATAAATATTTTCAGTATGTAGTCCTCAACTACAAAGACCTTCTTTTCTGAACATAATGATGATGCCAATATCAAACCTTTCCAAATAAATACAATTACATAATGTCATTGAATATCTAGTATTCACATTTTCCTATTGAAGGTAAATAAAAATATAAACAAATGTTTGCACGTTTAAAAGAAAGCAAACAAGATCTACACATTGTAATTAGTTGATATGTCCTTTAAGTCATTTCTTTTCTGTAGGTGTTAGCTCCTTTTTTGTTAAGGAAACTGCAGTTGTCCTGTGCAGCTTTTCATTCTGATTGCATTCCTTGGTCTTCACCTGTACCATTTTGAATATGTCCTGTAAATTAGTGACTTAGACGTTTGATCATATTCAGTTTTTTTGTTTTTTTGTTTTTTTTTTTTTTTGTTTTTTTTTTTTTAATGAGGGTACTGCGTAAGTGGTGTGTTCTCTTGTTTTGCTTTCTCTTTTTGGTGTACCTTTGGTTATTTGTGAAGATTCATATTTTTTGTTAGATTTGTATTTTTGGTTTTAATGATTGCCTTCAGACTGATGCCTTTCAATAATACCCTTGTCTGCTCTTTCTGAGGGGGCTATTTTTCATTGGTTTGCTACCATAACATTTAAATTAGCCAGCGTTTGTTCTTTGCTCTCTCTTTACTCTCCTGAGCTGGGGATTGGAAGTAATATTCTTTTACTTCCAGTTAATATCTAAAAGGCAATCAGCAAGCATATTCTACTTTTCGGAACTTCACCTATTCCCCATTTTTCTGATGGCTGTACTCATTTTTCAGAGCATACAGCAGTTATATATTCTGCTATCTCCCTTGTTACCATCATTTAGTTTTAGCTGTATAGGTAAATATCTGTTTAATGCTGGGGGCCAGTCCTCATATCATGGCTTTCCTGGCATTTTCGTTTTCTGAAACGCACCCTCTAATAGATGCCTTATGGGAAGTAGTTCCTGAATTATATGTCCACAACGGCGAGTGTGTGGTCTCTATATTTAAAGGTCAGGTTGGCTAGTATAAAATCGCTGGCCCATCTTATCTTTGCTCAGATACCTTTATTATTTTACTGTATTGCCTTTTGCCATAAAGTGGTGTCAAAATCTGATGATGATCTTATTTTCTTTCCCTCACATTTAACTTGGTGTGTTTGCCTAAATACCCAAAGGAATGTTTTTCCATCTTTATTCTTTAAAGTCCACTAGTTAGTTTTATAGTATTGGCTGCTGTAGGTTGATTTTTTTTTCCCTGTAGACACAATGTGCTGGTTTAACGTGTAATTTTAAGAGTTCTTTTTTATTTCGTCTCCAGTAAAGATTTCATTTACGATTTGTTCTGTTCTTTGTTGGCTTTAGGAACTCCCGTTATTCATGTTAGACCTTCTTTGCCTGTATTCTGTATCTGCCACTTTCTCTCAAATCCTTTCAATCTCATCATAATTCGTTTGAATTAAAAAATTTTCCTCCTTTGTGTCTTCTGGTTCATTTAAGGCACTGTTCATATTTATTTGCTCTCGTGTTATCTTTACCTGTCATTTCTGAAATGATTATTTTCTTTATTTTTAATTCTTAGTTCTTTTGCCTCCATTTTTAAATCTTCATTTTCTTCAATCATTTCTGAGTTTTAAAAATTCTGATTTATGCTGTTCTTCATGGCGTCTTTCATTTAGTTAATTTCTCTTAGCTTCTTCTGAAATATTAGGTCATAGCTTTCCTTTGTGCCCTTCTGGCCTGATTTTATTGTTTACATGATGGATGTCATTCTGCTCCTTAATTTTTCTTTAAAAATAACTATGTGGAATTCAACTGTGATTCTTTTCTGTTGTTAACTGAGTTTTTCTATACTTTTAGGAGAACCAGTGTAGATTTTCTAGCATCAGAGATCTAGGAGACTCTTAGTTGTTTTCATTTTATTTTATTTTATTTTTGAGACAGAGTCTTGCTCTGCCTCCCTGGTTCAAGAGATTCTCCTGCCTCAGCCTCCCGAGTAGCATGCGCCACCACGCCCAGCTAATTTTTTTGTATTTTTAGTAGAGATGGGGTTTCACCATGTTGGCCAGTCTGGTCTTGAACTCCTGAGCTCAGGCAATTCGGCCGCCTTGGCCTCCCAAAGTGCTAGGATTACAGGCATGAGCCACCGCGCCGGACCTCATAGTTGTTTTCATAAAGTGGTAATAAAAATATGAACTCTACTTTCCTATATCCTAAGACTTTTTTTTTTGTCCCTACCCACACTGCTCACCTGCGCAGACTTTCCCTTACCGTGCCCCTATTTCCTCATCTTAGATCTCATCCCCAGGAGCTTCTCCCCAGTGTGGGGCTTTGCCTTGGCTTGTTAATTCATAGGAATCGGACCTCTCCCACTCCAGAACATTCTGGCACATTGGACATACAGGGGGCACAGCCCTCTCCACACTCTCACCAATTAAACTGGACCTTTTTTCTCCGTCTGCTCTCAGGACGAGCCTCTGAGCTTTCCAGTGAGTGCCTGACGGTGGTTCCTGCAGCTGATGGTAGTTTGTCAAATAGAGTTGTTGTGGATGTTGTCCATGGTTTTTGAGTCTGCTCTTTGTCAGTTTTTATGGTTGGGGAGAGTCAATAATTATGCTGCCACCACCATCTTCCCAGAATCTATATTGACATTTTAACATAAAATTTGGCAACCTTTGGGTCGACCAAATCTGGACTGAAGTCCTGTCTTGAAATCTCAACTCACAAGTAGCTGTTTTTCAAAATAATTTGCTTCCAAAATAAGTTATTAAAAATTTCTAACTATCTGAAAACTGATTACTATGGAAATGAACACTGTATGGCCTACCTAACATTAGCTTTCTAAGCTTATTGTTTATGACCAAATATAGTGGCTGAAATCATCCGAGTGCCAGGAAACTCACTGTTGAGCTATTATTTCTGAGGAAAATTTGTAAGAACTGACATGCTTTTGTCATCATTTGTTTGGTGTGAGATTCCTTGAGTTCTGAAGGAGAGAGTGCTGTTTTACAGTTTTAAAAGTATTAAACCACATTTATACTTAATGCCATCTAATAAAGATAACAGCATTTCTTAATTAGGTGTATTTTTCTCTGATTTTTTTTTCCCCACTGAAAAATTTGCATATCTCTAATTATAATCATTTCTGGAAAAAATGCTGCTAGGGATTGACATAATATTAATTTAGATTTCCAAAAATACTAAATTTCCTTCCTCCAACTTGAGTTTTCCTCCAATTGGCCATTGATTTAAATTACCTACTAAAAGGTTACAGTTTTAGAATTGACCTCTTTACCCCTTGGCCATATAAAGAATAAGGAAAGATTTCTCAGTAGAAATATTGGAAACTTTTGTTATTTAAATTCTGGAAAATAGAGCAAGATTGTTTTTAGACATTTCCTCTTGTTTTCCACAAAGAGATTGAGAAGAAATCATTTCAAACACAGGGCTGGTCGTTAAGAATTCTTTGCAAAGGGAAACAGGCTTAATGTATTGCTGTAAGTGAATGTCACCCAAGAAAAATTAAGGGAAAAGTGAATACTCATTAAGCAAATTGACCAGCAAGCGTTCTGATGAATGTTGAAACAAATTTGAATAAACTAATTTTGTCCATTAGTGTGCTTTTAAACCAATGTGATTGTTTGGCCTAATTATTTTCTATTTTGCTTATTCAAATGTAGAATGGTTGCAGAATTAACTATTGCAGCAATTATCTGATTAGCAATTTGGAAAATTGGTGAATGGTATCTGACTACTCACCAAGAAATATCTGGTATTTCATAGGACTGTGTGAAAGAACAGACTGTCCAAGGAGGATAGTTGCTGTTTTTCACTCACTACAAATGGCAGCTCAGAGACTCTCGCTGGATTACTATGGACTGTGGATGTGGGCTCCGGGCTCTCAGATGTAGTGCACCAGATTGAGGTCTGATGTGCTGCAGAAGTTGTATTTGCCACCCGGTGTCACTATTCTGGAGTCCCGTAGCTGTGACTGGAGAATTCTGCAACATTTCCCACTTCTAAAGCTTGGGGATTCGAGAAATCTGTGCCCGACTGGCTGCCAAAGCTTGTCAGGGGGACCCAGTGCTAGGCCGATTTCTAGGTGTAAAAGCCAGGCAGATTTGCTCACTCAAGAAAATCTGTTTTTGCAGGTTTGCTTTGAGTTCCAAGATACAGATCCTGGTAAAATTGTTTGCTGCGTTAATGCCCTGGGTTTCTTCTGGTAACTGGGTTCCCGAGTGTGGTCTGGACCAGCAGCATCAGGGTCACCTGGGATTTGTTAGAAATGCAAACTCTCCGCCCCTACCCGAGACCCATTGAGTTGGAAACTCTGAGAGCAGGGCCCAGCAATCTGTTTTAACAAGCTCTCCAGGTGATTCTGCTGCAGGCGAAAGTTTGAGAACCACTGGCCTTGAGTATAAAAATTACTGGGCTTTGTCACAGCTGTCAGCCGTGCTAGTTGAAAAGTTAAAGCCCTCGTGGATTCTTCAATCCTCTTAATGTCAGAACGTCAGACCAGGGTGCAATTCTCAGCTCTCCTTCTGTCAGACGGAGAAAGATAGATATGCGTTTCGGTTAGTCCAGACAGGACAACAGACAATTGGAGTACTGTAGGACTGCACTGCAGTAGAGGCTTCGAGAAACCTGCATGGGTGGAGGGAGCAGGGGAAGAGTGGTATTTTAAGAGGACAAATACGATAGTGTCCCACTCTGATTAAAACCTTTCAGAGACTGCCCAGTGCTCTTGGAATAAAGTCTGACCCCATAGATCCCTTTCAAGCCTCCAGCATCTCCTTTTGATCTCCATTTTGCACACAGCACCTGCCTCATTCTTGGCTTTAAGTGCACCCTGCACCCCCAAAGGTGTCCAGCTCCTATCCACCCATCTGTGGCCTCTGCAGGAGCTGCCCTTCTGTCCGCTGCCAGAGGCCCCATGCTTCTCCCTGGCCTCCTAGTGCACTTCACAGCCCAGCTCCCACCCCTCCTTTGCAATCTTCTCTGACCTCCCAGGGTAGGTCAGATCCGTTCTCATTGTACAGTGTGCTTGTTCGAACGCATCACATTGTAATTATCTAATTGTATAATTATTGGTTTATTGCTGGTGTGGAGTTAAATATAAACTCGATGGGTGAGGGGTGGGGAAGTCTTGCCCTCTTGACTATCCCAAGGGTCCAGCACACAGCAAGCTTTATTATTGGATGAATGAATGGTGGGGCAGTCCCCATCTTTGTTCTTAGGACACATGGGCTGGTTAATATATTAAAGTTTGAAGTGTCACCTGAGGTTTAGACCTCTCCATCCCTCCCACCCCCGTCCCCACCCTCGTTCTGGGAGCGTTTGCCACCACCATCTCATTCTATGGGAAAGGCAGGTCCTTGGCACAGTGGCAGTGAAATTTCATAACTTGGTTCTAACTTGGGGTCTGCCCTGTGGGACACCAGAGAGAAGTTCTTGAGTGTCAGTATTTCAGGGATATGGGGAAGGAAGAACTCCTTTGCTCTTGCAGACATTTATAATACATGGATCAGAAGCCAGCAGCCTGAAGAGTAAAGGTGGCCCCTGGAAGGTTTTCAGGGAGAATGACTGTTGCCTTCTCTTTCCTCAGGGCTTCCAAGAAGTGCTGCCTCCTTCGCTCACAGAAGTTGATGGCAGGCAGGGGGGTTGTGGGTTGTGTTTCTTCCCACCCACTTCCACATCTATTTGATAGAAGATATGCACTCCTTTGCCTATTTTAGTCAATTTACTTTGGCCTGGTTAAAGCCAGTGTTTTTTATTCCTGTTCTAGAAGGTAAAGGCATGGAAGTTGCCCTTCAGAAGCAACAGCTGTGCAACATTGGGACATTTGTCTAAAATAAGGAACTCAGCCTTGCTGATTTAATAGAAAGCTTGACAATAGCTTATAAAAATACATACATTGAGAATGAGGGCTCATTTTTTGTGAAAGATTGGGGTTTCAAGACCTAGAGGGTAAAGAGGCTGATGTGTTTATGGGAATCTTGCTTTTGATGGAGGAACTGGTAATCTGTTGACTATTTACACATTGATTGATTGTTGTGTGGTTTTTGTTTTTTACATTTGAGGCTCAACGTACTCTCTCATACCTATTGTAAATTAGATTAAGTAAATGTAATAAAACAGTAAATTTGGGAAAAATTATAAACACAATTCCTCAGTCACTGTCAGAATACTGTAGCTACCATCTGCCAGCAGTGTTGATAGCAGGAAGAACTATAATTTTGTGCTTTGTTATCTGTTTCCTTTATCTTCATCGGGTGCCATTTTTCTTCATAGCTTCAATGCATTCCATGGCTGGCTGGCTCCTTCCTTTCTTCCTTCCTTCCTTCCCTCCCTCCCCCAATCCCTGTGAGGCAGTCTCCCTTGCTCCTTCATGTTGCCTCACCCCCTTCTCTTCTTGATGTAATTATAGTACAGTAATTATAGTAGTAGTAACAACAGGACCATTTTATTTTAGTATAAAGCATTTTATTTTGAAGCATGGATTTGAAGGTGACGTGAAGATTCCAACCTATTTTACCCCCATAGATGTCAAAACTGAAGTTTGTAGAGGTCAAATGAGTTTTCCCAAAGTCTCACATTGCTTAAATTGGAATCCATGCATGTCTGACTCCAAAACCCACACCTGTTTTCATAATATTCCTGTTGTTTTCACCTGCTCACCCAAGCTCAGAGAGACACCATAATTTCCAGTGTCTGATCCTCCTCCTAGACTTTCCAATATTGCTGAATAAAGTTACAAAGCTGGACCCACTTTTTGTTTTAAAGCTCCTTTTTTGGAAATAATTTCAAACTTACAGGAAAATTGCAAGATTAGTACAGAGAACTCCAGTACACCAGTTGTTAACATCTTACCACATTTATTTTGTTTTATATACATATTTTTTTCTGAACCATTTGAGAGTAAGTTGCTAGCATGACCCCCTCCCCCACCTTCGCTGTGCCCCTTTGAAGACCCACCGAAGGAGACAGCCTTGTGTTCCATGAGAACACTGAGACCACCCAGGGTGAGTTCCTCTGTCTCCACCCAAGTGCAGCCTTTACCCCTGTCCCTCTAGAGCTGAGGGCCCTGCTCCAAGGAGTGACATTGTGAGCTGCTCACTTGTGAGCCCTTTAAATTAAACTCATATTCTAAAACACATGCACTGCCTTCCTGGAATTGGTTCTCTCTAGCACTTAAAAAACAGATCCTCCTCTATGGCAAGGTAACACAAAGGCAAGTGAAAAGGGGCTCCCTGAACGTTTCTACCGACTCCAGAAAGAGGGGAGAAAGGAGAGTCGCCTCTGCTTGTTATCCGGAGCTGTAGGTAAACTGTTCTGCTGCTGATAATACAAGTCTGTTTGCAGAACAGTTATCAAGGGCAGTAACCTTTTTTCTAGCAACGGCCTCGGATAAAACTTGTTTTTCTTATTAATAATTTTGTTTTTACTTCCTTTGGTATAAACCATCCCTGTGGCTATAAAGTGACAGGTTTGAAAGTGGAAATAGACGGAAAAATGTCCTCTCTGTTCAGTGTGTGGGATGGAGGGGAAGGTGCAATTTTCCCTATTTGACAGGCCCATTAAAAGCAGGATTTCAGAGTATATTCACTAGCAAAATGTACTGATTTATCCATTATAATGAAAATTAGCTTAAGTATCTAAGTCAAGTATAATTTCTAGCATTTTTAAGAGCTAGAAAATCAGGCCTTTCCAAAACGTAGATCATAATTGAAGACAGGTTTTAAAAATGCCTTAGGGAAATAAAATGTCAAGACGAATGGATAAACAAAAATATAGCATCCACACAATGGAATGTTATTCAGCCTTAAAAGGGAAGTCAACTTTTACAAATGATACAACATAGATGAATCTTGCAGACATTATATTGAGTTAAATAAGCAAGAGAGAAAAGGACAAATACTATATGATTCCACTTATATGAGGTACCTAGAATAATGAAATCATCCAGACGGAAAGTAGAATCATGGTGATCAGGGGTTGGAGGGTGTAGAGAATGGTGAGTCATTATGCAATGAGTACAATGTTTCTGTTTGGGATGATGAAAAAGTTCTGGAAATGGATAATGGTGATGGCCGTACAGCAACATGAATGTACTTAATGCCACTGAACTGTATACTTGCAAGGTTAAAATGGTAAATTTTATGTCATGTATATTTTACCATAGTAAAAAATTTCTTAAATGCCCCAGTTGCCAGATATATGTGTATATATACACGTGCACACAGATACGCGTATGTGTATGTATAAATGTTAATCAGTCTCTCACTTATCTATGTTTCATTTGATATCATTCAAATTAGATGCCATACGTTAGAACTAGAGTTTAGGATTGTCACACTTTTTTATGTCTGGAAGTTTTCATTCATTCGTCCTTTTTTGTTGTTGAGAAGGAGTTTCGTTCTTGTCGCCCAGGCTAGAGTGCAGTGGCGCGATCTCGTCTCACTGCAGCCTCTGCCTCCCGGGTTCAAGCAGTTCTCCTGCCTCAGCCTGCCGAGTAACTGGGACTACAGGTGCCCACCACCAAGCTCGGCTAATTTTTTTGTATTTTTGGTAGAGATGAGGTTTCGCCATGTTCGGCAGACTGGTCTCGAACTCCTGACCTCAGGTGATCCACCTGCCTCGGCCTTCCAAAGTGCTGGCATTACAGGTATGAGCCACCGCGCCAGCCTTACTTGTCTTCCTCAAAACCCCGTTTTCCCTCCTGAGTCTGCCGGGAATTGACATTTTGCAGAAGTCTGCGTTGCCTGATAGGAGGAAATTTGGTGATTAGTGAATATTGGAGCTCACACTCGCTCACACCCGCACACGTCCAGGACAGTGCTAACATGAAGGCAGTTTGCATTTGACAGGTCCTCCTGCAGGATCTTCTTGCGAGGATCCGGCTACCCCCATCTGTTTGTAAAGCGTGCAGCCAGGAGGATCTGCTGGGAGGTGAGACTGCACCAGGGCTCCCTTATTGTATGTCCTAGGTCTGGGGCGGGGGTGAAGCCTTTGACTAGTGTGGCTGACCTCTGCCATGCTCTTTTGACCTGTTTCTTTTTACTTTGTTCTGAATTGTTCTTTAAGTGAAGGAAGCGAATGTTCAAAGAAGGGACGAGCTCTCTACCCCCACCCCAAACTTCACAGATGGTGAGGGCCTTGTTCTGGTGTTTATTGGATTCCAATCCTTAGTGCTTTTCTGGTTCACATTTCAATATGTGCTTTCCAGAAATCAAAACACAGAAATCTACATATTTACGGCAGCAGCGGGCAGGTAGAGAAGACTGTGCTAGGCTCTTGGGAAGAACCCGCTGGAAATGGGAAGGTTCCTCCTTTCTACTCAGGGGTGGATCCCAGCATATTTTCCTTGTCACATCCAGACCTTATGCAACTCCCCAAAGACTGACTTCATAATGGCAGAGAAAGGTTTCTTCTTAGTCTGTCTCTGAGATCAAAAGGGAAGGTCTTTCCTCAAGCCTTAGGTTGTATTTTTGTTAGGATGAGTGAGTGAGAAGAGAATATATTTAGTAGTCCTACGAAGGTCTTTGCTGCTGGTAATGTGTGCGTATCTAGGAGAAGTTTGACCACATAATTAGCTGAGAAAGGTACGTCTCTGAGTGTCGAATGATACTTGCATCTTCACAGTTAATTATAAGATGTCAGAGCCATAAGTCAAATTTCATGTTTAGGTCCTTATTCTAATTTTGTGTCCAAAGAGTAGTGTAAAAACAAAGTAGGCCTGGCATGGTGGCTCACACCTGTAATCCTAGCACTTTGAGAGGCCAAGGCGGGTGGATCACCTGAGGCCAGGAGTTCGAGATCAGCCTGGCCAACATGGTGAAAATCCGGCTCTACTAAAAATACAAAAATTAGCTGGGCATGGTGGCGGGTGCCTGTAATCCCAGCTACTCGGGAGGCTGAGACAGGAGAATTGTTTGAACCTAGTGGGGACGGAGGTTGCAGTGAGTGGAGATCATGCTGCTTCACTCCAGCCTGGGAGACAGAACAAGACTCTGTCTCAAAAACAAACAAGTTATATATTTTATATATATATTATAAAAAATATTTTAAAATTTATATATTATAAACACATATATGTTTAGCTGTATGTTTATATTATGAGGGAATCACTGCTACTCATTCTTGCCACAAACATTTCAGTGCTTTCTATGTACAAGAACTGAATTTTCTTTTCTTTTTCTTTTCTTTTTTTTTTTTTGAGACTGGATCTATCTTTGTTTCCCAGGCTGGAGTGTAGTGGCACGATCACAGCTCACTGCATCCTCAACTTCCTGGGCTCAAGCGATCCTCCCACCTCAGCCTCCCAAGGAGCTGGGAGTACAGGCACATGCCACCATGCCTGACTAATTTTTGTATTTTTTGCAGAGATGATGTTTAGCCATATTGCACAAGCTGGTCTCGAGCTCCTGGGTAAGCAGTCCTCCTGCCTTGACCTCCCAAAGTTCTGGGATTACGGGCGTGGGCCACCATGCCTGGCCCAAGCACTGAATTTGTATTAATGTAAGAGATTTATCTGTTTTTTTTCCTTTTTTTTTTTTTTTTGAAATGGAGTCTCACTCTGTTGCGCAGGCTAGAGTGAAGTGGCACGATCTTGGCTCACTGCAACCTCCACCTCCCAGGTTCAAGTGATTCTCCTCCCTCAGCCTCCTAAACTGAGATTACAGGCACATGTCACCATATCCAGCTAATTTTTTTGGTTTTTTTAGTAGAGATGGAGTTTCTGTGTTGGTCAAGATTGGTCTTGAACTCCTAACCTCAAGTGATCCATCTGCCTCGGCCTCCTAAAGTGCTGGGATTACAGGTGTGAGCCACTGTGCCTGGCTGATATTTCTTTATCTTGATGGTTTTTTTTTTTTTTTTTTTAAGACAGAGTCTTGCCCTGTCACCCAAGCTGGAGTGCAGTGGTACAATCTCGGCTCACTGCAACCTCCGCCTCCCTGCAACCTCCGCCACCCTGGTTGAAACAATTCTTGTGCCTCAGCCTCCTGAGTAGCTGGGATTACAGGCATGTGACACCACACCTGGCTAATTTTTATATTTTTAGTAGAGACAAGGTTTTGCCATGTTGGCCATACTGGTCTCAAACTTCTCAAGTGATCCTCCTGCCTCAGCCTCCCACAGTGCTGGGATTACAGGTGTGAGCTACTGTGCCCAGCCTATCTTAACCTTCCTATGGCCTATATGTTTAATGCCAAACATACAATGTAGAATGATTAAATCAGGATATTTGGGGTTATCCCATCACCTCAGCATTTATTTCTCCTAAGCATTTAATTACAGATCTTAGAATTGTTGGTGGCTTTAGACTAAATATTTACTTCGTCAGATGAGAAAAATGAGGCCTAGATAACCTAAGTAACTTGCCTAATGATTTAGAATCCAGAACTGCTATGTCTCTACCAGTATATTTTTCCCCTTCACATCCTTCACTAATTGCTTAAAAGTGTGCAGTTATGACCGGGCACGGTGGCTCACACCTGTAATTCCAGCACATAGGAAGGCAGAGGCAGGAGAATAGCGTGAGCCCAGGAGTTCGAGATCTGCTTGGGCAACATAGCGAGACCTCATTCTCCACAAAAAGGCGGGGGGCGGCAGCGGGGGGAAGACAAAAACCCCCAAAACCCAAGTGTAACTACCTGCAAAAGTATGCTGTTATACATTTAATCGAATATATACAGATTTTAAATATTTACCAGACTGCAAGCATTTAATAATTTTGCTTGTCTTCTCCAGCCTGAGAAAAGCTGTGACAGATGTCCTGTCTCTAAAACTCACTCACTGGAAGCTTGAGTCCTTGATGCTGGGTCCTCTTAGTAAGTTTCCTTAGAAGCACACAGAACATTTAACATGTTCTCTCTCTTGGGAGTGCCGTTCAAAAAGCAGAAGCAGCCTGAGGGCATCTTCTCTTGCCACCAGGTGGCACGCTTGTGAATTGGGAACTGGTGGAAGGAATGAGTCAAGGTGAGGGTTGCACTAAAATGAATATCCTAGCTGGGCAATTTTGAGGAATCTGAGTGGGAAAATGCTTCATTGCAGAGAATGAAGTCCGTCTGATTTGCCCAGAGATCACAAAAATAAAAGACAGAAAAGCACAACATGAAAATGCTACAGGAAAGGTGGGATTGACACAAACGATACCTTGGCACTATGTCCGTGTGGTTTAAGGCAGAAAATTGAAGGGCTGACTTGGCCCTTCAAAAAGCCCTGAGGAGGAAACTACTCAGTAGCAGAGGCAGGAAGGGCCCAAACCACAGGTGAATCCACCCAGGTTGAACGCCCACACAGAGGTGCGCGGGTGGGGTGGGGTGGTGCAGCCTGACTGCCTCCACTGCAAAGGATGTGCCTTTGTGTGCAGTGCGACATCCCTCTCTAGCCTTGGGGAGCCTGCGAACCACTTCCTCTCACATGTCCTTGGAAACGTGGGACCCACATGTACCATGGGCTCCTTTGTACCACTGAGAGTCTCCTGAAAAGAGTAGGTCCAAAAAAAGGGGGTCTTGAGCCCAAAATGAGCTTCTGCACCTTATGGACACATGCATCAGCTCCTGAGGCTAGCTGCAGCAGCCTGGGTCTTGGGCAGGTCATCTTAGGAGACCTTCTAGTCACCCCTCTGGCTGTCCCTCCCCTCAGTTCCTTCTTTCTTTATTGCCATCTTTCTCTGTGGATGTTCAGCTCCCTAACTCTTCATTCTGAGCCCTCTGGGAGCACCCTGTGTCTTCATGCCGCCATCAGGCACTGTCCCCCACAATCACTGATTTTGAGGGTCCTCCCTCTACCTCCTCCCCCAACCTCTTCCCTGACACCAGCCAGCCCCCGCGATTGCTGCTCCCCCAGCAGCACGACAAAGCTCCCTTCTTCCATGTCCCACTTCTGCCATCCCAACGGCCAGGCCTGATTCTGCTGTACCAATCGCCATGCCCTGCATCTAGAGATCCTGGTGTGACTACTGTAGGCAAAACTCTGGTGGTTCTGACATGCAGCTGGGGTTGCTAATGAGTGTATGAGTTCTGTGATTGTCTGTCCTCACTGCTGTCACTGGCCAGTCCTGTGCCCTGGAGACTTGGGGGTGGGTTCCCCATCCTTCTCTGCTCCCCCACCTGCTGCCTTGTCCTCAGAGATTCTAGTGTCCATCTGTTTTGCCATTAAAAGTAATGGCAAAAACCGTAATTACTTTTGCACCAACCTAACAGAAGGCCCTGTGCACTGTCTGATCTTGAATTTCCTGGTTCTCCTTTAGCAATGTAGTCATTGTCATCTCTACCCTACTTCAGCCACCCTGGGCCTTGTCATTTCCCTCTGGCCCCTCTGTTCTTTGTAGTCTCCACTCCCTCCCTGGGGGATTTCATGGACACCACTACCACCCTCTGTGTGCCAGTAAGACTCCAGAGTATATCTGTGGCCTCGACCTATCCCTACCTCCTGCCTCCAGTTTCCAGAACCTTTATGCTGCTGCCTGCTGGGCCAAATGCCTCAAAATCTGTTTTACCCCTCCAGTCTATTGGCACCCCATCTCCCCATCATGTAAGACAAAACCGGGGATATTTTTCTCCTTCTTGCTTCTTCACTGTCCAGGGCCAGCCCAACCAAGGTCCTAGGCTCACCTGGCATATAGCCACCCTTCCCCTTCACCCCACTGCCTCTGGTTGATGCCCTTGTCAGCTCTTTTCTGGATCACTGACTGGTTGTCTCTGACTGACCTTGTCTCCGGTTCTTTTCCCCTTGCACTGTCCTTCACTGCTCCCAGAGGAGTCCTCCCAAAACGTACATCTGCAGCTCAACCCCTTACCATGGTGGAGGAGGCCTCCGGGGGTCCTGCCCTCCGTCCCTCTCTGGCCTCACACCTGCAGCAACTCTGAATGATTTTGTGACTCCTAGGCACTGACTCTACTAGTTCTGTGATATTTGGTCTTGAATGTCTCTCCCTTCTCCCCCAACCCAAGTGATAGACTTTTCTCCTCTTCTACCCCTCAGCCTGGCCACATGCATCACTTGTTTTGAGCCCTAGGAATCTTTTTCTGAGCCCTCTCCACTTGCCCACTGCCTTAGGTTCCCAGCTCAGTTCTCCATAATACTCTGCCCTGTGTTTTAGCCTATACTTGCTATATTGTATGGTAATCAGATGAGTCTGTCTTCCCCACTGGGCTGTGAGCCCCTTCTTTGTACTCCCAGGCCAAATGATAGGAGCTCAATTCCCATTTCATCAATGAGGACATGTTACAGAAGTGCTTGCTTTGTTACTGATCCAGCCTTGTTTGCCATTAATTACTGACACTCTAGCTTTAGCTTTATTTCTCTGTTCTGTGATTCCCCTGTGTCAATTAGTTCATCATCTTTAGACCAACCTTGAAATATACTTAAGGAGCTATTTAAAAAAAAAAAAAAAAAAAAAAACTAAGTATGCTGTAATGAAGTCTGTTATTTTGTGAATTTTAAATGGCTAATCATTTTAAAATGGTATAGTGCTATTGCTTGAAACCTTAAACTGTCCAAATTCTGTAAAATCACTAAATATCATGTACATAATACAGTACTGAGACCTGGCATGCAGATAGAACATTTCTTTAATTTTTAACAGCTAAACAGAAATTTGCTTTGTCTAAGGGAACTGGTTTCTCAGGCCTGGACGTGGGAGTATTACAATGAAAGGTAAGGAGGAAATGATGTCCAACAGTTACCTATCATTCACCTCATGACTAAACCTGAGAAGGTTTTTTGTTTTTCTTGAAATGGGGCCTTACTCTGCTCCTCAGGCTGGAGTGCAGTGGCACAATCTCAGCTCACTATAGCCTCGACCTCTTGGGCTCAGGTGATCCACCAACGTCAGCCTCCTGCGTACCTGCAACTACAGGAGTGTGCCACCACACCCGGCTAATTTTTGTATTTTTTGTAGAAATGGGGTCTCACCATATTGCCTAGGCTGGTCTATAACTCCTGGACTCAAGTGATCTGCCTGCCTCGGCCTCCCAAAGTGCTAGGATTACAGGTGTCAGCCACCACGCCTGGCCCTGAGCAGATTGTAATCATGAGTTCTGCCTATATACGTGCTTTAATCTCTGTGTTACTGGATTAAAGATAGATCTGAACTTTCTCTTACCCAGAAAAATCTTTGGAAATAGAAAGTGTGATCCATCCAGGCATGCTCTCAAACTTTTCCATGGAATACTTTTTTTTTTTTTTTTTTTTTTTTTTTGAGACAGAGTCTCGCTCTGTCGCCCAGGCTGGAGTGCAGTGGCGCGATCTCGGCTCACTGCAAGCTCCGCCTCCCGGGTTCACGCCATTCTCCTGCCTCAGCCTCCCGAGTAGCTGGGACTACAGGCGCCCACAACCGCGCCCGGCTAATTTTTTGTATTTTTAGTAGAGACGGGGTTTCACCGTGGTCTCGATCTCCTGACCTTGTGATCCGCCCGCCTCGGCCTCCCAAAGTGCTGGGATTACAGGCGTGAGCCACCGCGCCCGGCCTCCATGGAATACTTTTAAAGATTGGAGGGACCAGGGGTTTGAGTGGGACGTTTGGGGATGTGTAGTTGTAAAGTAATTCAATTTCTTCGAAAACTCATGTATTTCCTCCTGAAAAAAATATATTTGATTTTACCTTCTATATTACAATATGTAAAACAATATGAAAGACTGTTTAAAATTATTTACCACTGAGTGAAATCGACCTTCAAGAAGTCTCATAATCAACTTTGGGAGGCCGAGGCGGGTGGATTACCTGAAGTCAAAAGTTCAAGACCAGACTGGCCAACATGGTGAAACCGCATTGCTACTAAAAATGCAAAAATTAACCGGGTGTGGTGGTGCACCCCTGTAATCCCAACTACTTGAGAGGCTGAGGTGGGAGAATTGCTTGAGCCCAGGAGGCAGAGGCTGCAGTGAGCCGAGATCGCGTCACTGCACTCCAGCCTCGGCAACAACAGAGCAAGACCCCGCCCCAAAAAAAAAAAAAAAAAAAAAAAGACTAATAAACATCCTCAGTGAAAAAGCATTGCTCTGTAGGGTGATGCCACAAATTATTTAACCATTCTTTCTTTTCTGCCCCTTTGCATTTTCTGTACTGTAGGAGATTCCTTCCCTCTGCACTTACTGAGCACGTGCCATATTCCTGGCACTGGACAGAGACCTTACTTTGGATTGTGAGAGCTCAAAGCTTGGTTGGGTTGGCGTCCCCAAAGGACTAGCTTTTCCTGAAGCACCGCACCCGTTCATGCTTTGAGAACTTTGTCTTCGCCTTCCTTTTCCTTGAATACACGTAGAAACACATACACATGCAAATACATATACAAAGTCTTCCTGGCTCAGCTCTCCCCTCCACCCTTTCATGAGTCTTCTGGGCAGCACAGGCCTGTAGCATGTGCATCACCTCTTGATATTTTTATTTCATTAGCATTTTGTCTTTGCACAAGGCTGTGAGTTCCCCCAGGAGCACTCGTTCTGGTTACACAGTACATGCATGTTGAAAGGTCACACTTTAATGATGATGGTGGAGTGGGCTTCCCACAGTAGAACAGGGACAGTTTTGGGACTCTGTTGCATGACTTCCTTTGGTTCGTGTGGGTGATCCAGAGTTGATTTAGTCTCCTCACTTCTGAGCAAGAGCATTTTGAGGACTCGTGTGGTTTTCACTGAGTTCATACTCCCCCTCCCCCATCTGCACGCTATTTCCAGTATCATCTCTTTGTTTGTAAAGCCTCATGGGTGTTGTGGGCGATTACTGGGATCCTTCCATCTTGGTTATCATCCAGTTTATTCCTATGGGGATATAAAAGTATATCAGAAACAGTATGATATACAAATCATTAGCTTTTTTATTACGAATTGTGGTTAAACACTATGTGAACCAAAGAGTAGTTGAACTGCAATGCACAGGCTGTGCCCTAGTCACAGTTCTTCCTGCTCTACTTCCCCAAAACTAGAATAGGTCTCTCTAATGTAGTGGATTTTCTTTTCTTCCCCGCCATTATTTTATCTAGTTCCTTATATCTGTGTCTAAAGGAAGACAGGTTTAGAAAGGACTTCCTTACTTTTAACCCCAGCTATCAATCCAGTTGTTGGAGCTTTAGCCTTTTGTGAAGGATAGAAAGACCTTGCAGTCATGGTTGACCTGGGCCAGCCACTGCTGAAATTGCCTGGGAGCACCCTTGGGCTCCATCAACAGGTCTCTCCTACTTCCACAGATCACTGCGCCCAGAATTGCAGTCTCAACTAGTCTGGGAATTGACGTGTTAAAAAAATACTACAGGTATGCTTGAATATTTTGTTTTTACTTAAAAACAGAAGAAGGACAGTTGCCTATCTTTTGATGGAGGGCCAAAGCCTCCTCTTTGAGTTTTGGTTGAGCGATGGTCTTTCTCAGGAAAGTTCTGAGCTGCCATTCTTTCCATACACCACACCCACAGTGCAGGATTTGTGATTCTTATTTTTGTGTCCTTAGGTGGAGTACTTGTGAAACAATCCAAATGCAGAACCCCCGCTAAGGAGGCCCTCCCCCGATTTGCTAATGTTTGCCACATTAATTCAATAGTAGGCTTTCTTTAGTTGAGCGACCCATAGAAAGCCTTTCTTAGTTATGGAAGAATTAGCATCCTTCTCCCCGTAAGCACACACTCATTTTTTACCCATTTCTTTAATGTGCACTTTATACATATAATTTATACATAATAAAATATCAAATACAACTCCCATAAGCAGGTTTGGGGATAAAACCACATGACTCATGGTGTGAGTAGAAGAGCAAAGGTACACTAGAGAAGAACTTAATAGCATTGGACATTAAAAATGCCTTGGGCAGGGTCAGTGTGGTTTAAAATAAGAGCTAGGTCTTTCCGCTCAGAGAGTTAAAAGACCTTCCCCTGCCAATGCTTATTTAGTATAAGCTCAACTGTATAGAAAAACTAAATAAAAATAGTGAAGCAATTAATTTTTTAATGACATGATTTAAAACAACATTGAGGGGTTCACAGAGGCTAATAATAGAGGCCAGTGTGATGAGATAAAAAAAAAGCGTCCAGATACCTGAGGCAAGTTTTAGGTTTAGCTGGGCATTAAAGAATTGTTGAGTTTTAAAAAAGTTAATTGCGGTAAAATACATGTAACTTAGGATGTACTATTTTTAAGTGTCCCAATTCTGTGTGTCACCAAGTATCTTCACAATGTTGTGTAACCATCACCACTAACCATTTCCAGAACTTCTTCATATCCCAAACAGAAACTTATTAAATAATAACTGTCCATCCCCCTCTGTACTCCCTCCCCACACCTTGGTAACCTGTTCTACTTTCTGTCTCTGTGAATTAGCCTATCCTAGGTACGTCATATAACTGGTATCATACAATATGCCTTTGTGTCTGGCACATTTGACCTAGCATAGGGTTAGCAAGGTTCATTCATGTGCGGCATGTATGGAGTGCTACTTTTTTTTTTTGGCTGAGTAATATTCCATTGTATGTATATACCACACTTTATCCATTCATAAGTTATTGGACCACATTTGGGTTGTTTCCACCTTTTGGCTATGGTAAATAATACTGCTGGGAACATTGGTGTACAAGTACGGGTTTGAGTTTCTGCTTTCAGTTATTTTGGTTGAATTTTATACTACTAGTGATGAGGGAGACATAGCAAGTATCTGAAGAGGTTATAAGCAGAGGGTTTGTTGGCATTTCTTTTTTTTTGAACTATCACTAAAATCTTGCATTGTTGACTGTTCTTAAGTGTCCCCTTCCTCCTTAAAGCTCTTTGAAAGCAAAGGCCATTTTCTAGGTTCAGCACTTACCAAGTACCTGTATTTACTGAATAAGTATTTATGGAATGGTTTCTGGAGTTCCTAGCTTAGAGCCATCATTCCTTATAGTACTAGCTGGTCTCCAGAGTGTTGGGTTTTGCCATCTATCCTTTTTTTGGGTTCATTAATTAACACATGTTCAGGGAACAGAAAACAAACCTTAATATTAGCCTCAGCCAAACGTAATTGGGGAAGTACATTTGCTAATGCAAAAAGTCCTGATGCAGATAAAACACAATTCAACAAACATTTGTTAACAACTTGCTGTCTACCACACACTTTTCAAAATTTGGAATTTCAGAGCAATTTCAAAGCTAAGTTGGAATACCTTTTTGAAAGGCATTCTCTTAATATGAAGCTCTACTCTTTTAAACAAATCTTTACAGTTTTTAACAATTGTGAGACTACTATAACAATATTAAACACAATTTAAAAAAGAGAATAAACATTGCAGTCCCACCCTAATAAAAGCCCTATTTTCATTTTATAATGTGAGTTTATAAATCATTTATTTTGAAAATAAAACCCTGAATACTTCTGGTGGCAATTAATTATTTTTTAAAACTCTAGAAGTGAAGCATGAACTCATGATCTTGAATTTAGAGGGCCCTATTTGGAGGTATGCATGGCTTTTTGATTTAATGAAGCCAGGCTTTTCTTGGTGGAGCAGCAGAATTGACATGGGTCATCTTTTGGGGATAGATCTGTAGACTGTTGACATCTGTTATAGGGACTGGGTGTTTAGGAGCCTGTCCTCTCTTTGTTTTTTCATATGTTCAGGATTGAAGAGAATGTTTGTATTACTGTGCTAGAGGGAAAAGTAAGATTTAGGATCCTTACCTGCAGGATCTAAGACCTTGGAGTGGGTGTAGGAGATATGGATACAGTTGAACATCAGTACAAGGCAAATGAGTGATGGACTGCCTTTGTTGGTGAGATTTAGTGAGGACAGGTTATCGGGACATGGAGTGGCTAGGGAACAACATCCATGAAGAGGCTGTCATCAGCAAGGCTTTACACAAGATAAGACGTGTCCAAGGGACACAGGCAGAAAGAATGATGGGCATGACAATGGATGAAGAATGTTCTCAGGATCTTTAGCCAGTCAGCCTAAGGAGAGGCAGGTTTGGTCTAGGGAAAACAGCTAGAAGTTCACCCCATAGCAGTTCCTTTAAAGTTGTAAGAGCTGCTACTGTTAGCTGCTGCTGCCTCTGTTGTGGTTTTGAGGCTGGGGGTGGAGTTGTTTTTTTTTTTTTTTAAAAAAAAAGGATATTGTTTTAGGCTGGACCTCAGCTTTGAGGGAGGATGAGTTGGGGTGGGGTGGGTGGTGGCTGGCGAGGAGTCTTTTAGGAGAGGATGTTAGCTCTGTGAAGTAGTTGGCTGGTCTCGGGTAGGACAGCAGGAATGGAAGGGATACAGGGTGTGTGGAGGAGGCTCTGAAGGAAAGAATGCTAGGATGTGCTGCCCGAGATGGGGAAGTCAGGTAGGAACGTGTTTGGCAGATGATGGGAACTCGTCCCATACATAGGAAGTGGGTGAGTCTGGACTGATTTGGAGGGCCAATAAGAAGTTCCATTTCTGGAATAAGTGTGCCTGACATTATGTGTTTTCCATGTACCCAAGCATAGTTCTAAGAGCTTTACATAACAGCCTTATAAAATAAGTACTGTTACTATCCCCACTTTACAGATGAGAAACTGAGGGCAGAGTTGAGTAGGAACTTGCCCCAGGGTTACGCACTTAGTATCAGAGTCCAGATGCAAGTCTAGACAGTCCTAACTCAAGAGCCAAGCTCTCACTTTTGGTATGCTGAAAGGCTTTCCTGCTTTTCTATGATAGCATGTATTAAAAACTGTCCAGTCCTGTTTTAATCTCCTTGCATGTGTTACTTCACCTGATTCTCAGAAGAATTCTATGAGATGAGGATATTTTTATCCTCATTTTCCAGGTGTGGAAAGTTGGACACAGAGTTAGGGTGATTTGCCTGTGTCACACAGCTAGACTTAGCTGCATTGGCCTGGTGTGTCTCAGGAAGTCAAGGATGTTTCCTTGACTGGATTGTAATTATCTATATCCATCAGATCAACCCATGAGAAAATGGAATTGATTGAAATAGATTGCAGTATAAATCTTTAAGAATTACTGGGTCAAATTTGCTATCAATATCATGCACATTCATTGGGAACTGTTCCTTTTTTAAAAGGAATAAATAATAGAAATAACGTCTCTATTTATTGCTGCCTCTGTTTTTATTATTTAGTGCTCTGTACAACTCTGAAAATAATCCTGGCCACTGCGTGTCCATATTCTTGCTGCCACATTTAGATGCTGCACCTAGCAGACTCAACGTCTCACTCTATAGCCTTTATCACGTTGTTGGTGCCTAATAATATTTAGTGTTTATAATTGGCCTTATTGTCTTTTGATCTGGGGTGTACTTTGCTTGACATAATGGGGCTACGGTGGATGCCACCACAGGCAATATTTGGCTAACAAACAGGAATTGAGACTGGTCATCTATACACACACCTGCAGGAAGCAATTTCCACCCTCCTATAAAGCACCTTCAGTCTGTCCCTACCCATAGTGCTCTTCTTTCTATCTCACATGTGAGGAGGTCTCCTGTTTTCTTTACCTTTAAGCCTGGTTCGGCTACAGATCTCTATTTCCATCTTATACTGCCAGAACTACCCAAGGGAGAGCTCTGCATTTGCAGCCTGTAACCCTGGAGCAAATGACACTTCCCACTCAACTGAAATTGTACTTTAGAATTTCCAGCGGTCTCTTTGTAACCAGATTAGGGGTCTTTTGTTCATTTCCTGCCATCTTACTGTGGCATCTGCCCTTAGAGCCACCACCCTCTCTTTGAAACTTTGTACTGCATTGACTTCTTTGCCACTTAGCCTCTCTCCCCTTTCTTCCTGGTGGTTCTTTTTCTTAAATCTCTCATGACCCTTTCCTACCCCCTCTTGGCTGGAAGATCCCTTTAAGATCAGTGCTTGGTTGGTTCCTCAAACCCGTTTCTTTAATGATCTGATCTTGTTTTTTAACTTCACAAGGTGTCACTGGACCACCATCATCTGAATTCCAGGTTATAAGCAACCCACTGCTGAGAAGTCCCATTGCCAGCCAGGTTGTACCTGTGAGCAAATTACACCTCTCACGTCCCCTCCCCTCAGACTATGCCCCCATCCCCTATCCTCAGCCATGCTGAACTTGTGTGGCTCACTCAGATCAGTCCTCATCTGCAACATTGCATATGGTGGCAGGGGACATAAATCTGATGTGCATGAACCGTTCCCCGAACCATTCCCCTCACCATTCTGCAAGAGGTCACTGAGAGCCCCCAGGGAGTCTTGTTATCACACTGCCCCAGCCCACCTCACCTGGGGACCTTGCCTTCTGCCTCCTCACTGAGGTCCTCCCTGACTCAACCTTTTGCTTTTTCATCCCACTGACATGTCCTTCCTCTGACAATCTATGGTGTCTTTTCCTCTTTATTCTGAATTCCTTACTGTAGGTTCTCATTACTTCTGCCTGCGACTAGCACTTTTCACTCACTTCTTTGAATCTAGTTGATTCTCTGGGATCTCACTGTGCATGTCACTTCTCTGCTGAAAAACCTGGAGTGAATCTACAGGTACATTCCCAGAATTTACACCCAGAAGTTCAGAACCCTTGGTGGATCTGGTTTCACTCCATGTAGTCTCACCTGTCACGTGCTCCACAAGGTACCGTTTTTTAGCCAGGCCAGTTTCTGAATGACTCTAGAGGCTCTGTGCTCACTTCACTGCCAGCCCTTTCTTCATGCTGTCGTCTTCTCCTTCTCCTCCTTTGCCGTTATGATATGGTTACACTGCAGCCCACCTCTTCTTTTTCTTCAGATTGACAGCAAATCTCATAGCTATGTTTTACTTCAGTAGTTTGTTCTGTTTTTTTTTTTTTTTTTTTTTTTTAGAGAGACAGAGTCTCACTCTGTCACTCAGGCTGGAGTGCAGTGTTGCAATCACAGTTTGCTGCAGCCTTGACCTCCTGGGCTTAAGTGATCTCCCGCCTCAGCCTCCCATGTAGCTGGGAATACAGGTGCCCACTACCATGTCCAGCTAATGTTTTTTCTAGTTTTTGTAGATGTGTTGGGGGGGCGGTCTCACTGTGTTGCCCAGGCTGGTCTCGAACTCCTGAGCTCAAGCAGTCTTCCCACCTCAGCTTCCCAAAGTGCTGGGATTACAGGCATGAGCCACGGCACCTGGCCAGCAGTTTGTTCTTTAAACCCTGAAATGTATGTGAGGATCATGTCTCACACTAGCATGAACTTTTCCCCAGCATCTATCATGGTGCTTTTGTAGATGATAATGAATAGGTATTTGATTACATGGCGGCATGCATGACTGAATGAATTGGTTGTTGTAAAATTTCTAGAGTTCAGGTTTCATATTCAGAGCCTAAAGTTTGCATCTTTATACACTAAATAGTTTCCTATCTAGGAAACCTATTTAGGCATTTGGGTGTTAAAACAGGTGTATCATTTTCTACTTTAGTATTTAGAGATTTGTGAATGGTTCTCCTTTTGCTGAACATTGCCATGTAAAGGGAATTATATAGAAATAACTGAATTCACACAGTTTTAAGGAAAAGCTATTCTATGTCATGGTCATGTACGTTCTGCCAAAGAGAGTGACAGGCCAGTAGTTCCCCGCCCCCCATAGTGTGAGGTTTTGTTTCTGTTGTTTCTAAGCTAGGTGTCTGCATGGCCACACTGCGAAGATGGCCCATATTCAGAATGAAAACTTGACCCAGTTGTATGTTTAACCCAGAGAAGGCTGTGGCATCCAGCACGTCCTGGCTTGGGGACCAAATGTGACCCTCAGGATTCATTGAGGGTTGGAGAAAATAACTTAATTTTCCAGATGAACTTAAGAAATTTTAGGCAGAACTCTCTTTTCAACCATAAATAGCAGGGCAGCTTTGTCCTATTTTTATTGTAGAGTACACAGAAGATGGAACTCAGTATTGGAAGAAGTGCTTTATTT